>NW_018406874.1:1184760-1187680 GCF_002113885.1 Mizuhopecten yessoensis
CCCCTCTCAGACATTGTTAATGACAAAGACTAGAAGGTTTCTACACCCCTCTCAGACATTGTTAATGACCACGACTAGATGGTTTCTACACCCCTCTCAGATTTTGTTAATAACAAAGACTAGAAGGTTTATACACCCCTCTCAGACATTTTTAATGACAAAGACTAGAAGGTTTCTACTCCCCTCTCAGACATTGTTAATGATCAAGACTAGAAGGTTTGTACTCCCCTCTCAGACATTGTTAATGACAAAGACTAGAAGGTTTCTACACCCCTCTAAAACATGATAGGGGTAGATAGTGGAGTGTATATGAAGGTAAAACATGATAGGGGTAGATAGTGGAGTGTATATGAAGGTATAACATGATGGGGTAGGTAGTGGAGTGTATATGAAGGTATAACATGATAGGGGTAGGTAGTGGAGTGTATATGAAGGTATAACANCCTACTACCCTCTCAGAAATTGTTAATGACAAAGACTAGAAGGTTTCTACACCCCTCTCAGACATTGCTAATGACCAAGACTAGAAGGTTTCTACACCCCTCTCAGACATTGCTAATGACCAAGACTAGAAGGTTTCTACACCCCTCTCAGACATTGCTAATGACCAAGACTAGAAGGTTTCTACTCCCCTCTCAAGACATTGTTATTGACAAAGACTAGAAGGTTTCTACTCCCCTCTCAGATTTTGTTAATAACAAAGACTAGAAGGTTTCTATACCCCTCCTAGACATTGTTAATGACCACTACCAGAAGGTTTCTACTCCCCTCTCAGACATTGTTAATGACCAAGACTANATGTATATACTGTATCTGAATGTGTAACATGAGTACTTAGGTTAACTTTGGTTTTAAAATCAAATAATTTTATTTACATTATCCTTGGAATCTTGTACCAATAAAACTGTCATCCTTCACATTGAACTACCAGAGATTTTTTGTAAAGAACACAAAATTATAACAATTGATTTCAGAGGATGAAAATGATAAAGTTTAATGAATTTTGGTTTACTGTAGAACAGTAAGTTATGAATCTTCCTGATTATTTTCTCCAGTGAAATAAGAAGATGGAGAGAAAATCGGGACTATGAGAATGAACTTATGAAGGATGTGGATGGTTGGGTTACTGGAACGTTCTTCGGAGAGAAGGTGTATGTGGATGACGAACGTTGCTATAGTCCTTCAGGAATCGAGTTTTACGCTCATAACAAGGCTTCAACCTATAATCACCATTTCTACAAAAGGTTACAAAGATTTTAGATGTGTGGTATTGTGTACTGATTGATTAAAGACTAAGTTTTGAAACTCAACATTATAATCTGAAGACACTAGAAAAAGAAATAGTTTTGTGTCAATTATTTGAATAAATAATACAATGTATTTAAAAAGTGAAAGTTGGTTTTTCATTCAATGTATTCAATTGATACTTTGAAATACAATGGTGTCAGATGCATCTTTTAGTATATGTACAAGGCTTGGCTACACAAAAACACACAATAACCAAGATCACGACAGAAATGTTGCTTCTGTGTTCCTTTCTGAAATACATATGTAAATTTTTGAAGAAATATCTGTTTATTGATCACTTGCCTATGTATCTGTTATCTCACATAGATTTCCATTTCGTATGAGGTATACAAAAGTGTAAAGTCTTTTCTACTCCCTTCTCAGACATTGTTAATGACCAAGACTAGAAGGTTTCTACACCCCTTTCAGACATTGTTAATGACAAAGACTAGAAGGTTTCTACACCCCTCTTAGACATTGTTAATGACCACGACTAGATGGTTTCTACACCCCTCTCAGATTTTGTTAATAACAAAGACTAGAAGGTTTCTACACCCCTCTCAGACATTGTTAATGACAAAGACTAGAAGGTTCCTTCTCCCCTCTCAGACATTGTTAATGATAAAGACTAGAAGGTTTCTATACCCCTCTCAGACATTGTTAATGACCAAGACTCGAAGGTTTCTACCCCCCTCTCAGACATTGTTAATGACCAAGACTAAAAGGTTTCTACACCCCTCTCAGACATTGTTAATGACATAGACTAGAAGCTTTCTACCCCCCTCTCAGACATGGTTAATGACAAAGACTAGAAGGTTTATACACCCCTCTCAGACATTGTTAATGATAAAGACTAGAAGGTTTCTATACCCCTCTCAGACATTGTTAATGACCAAGACTAGAAGGATTCTACACCCCTCTCAGACATTGTTAATGACAAAGACTAGAAGATTTCTACACCCCTCTCAGACATTGTTAATGACATAGACTAGAAGGGTTCTACTCCCCTCTCAGACATTGTTAATGACAAAGACTAGAAGATTTCTACACCCCTCTCAGACATTGTTAATGACCAAGACTCGAAGGTTTCTACTCCCCTCTCAGACATTGTTTATGACAAAGACTAGAAGGTTTATACACCCCTCTCAGACATTTTTAATGACAAAGACTAGAAGGTTTCTACTCCACTCTCAGACATTGTTAATGACCAAGACTAAAAGGTTTCTACACCCCTCTCAGACATTGTTAATGACAAAGACTAGAAGATTTCTACACCCCTCTCAGACATTGTTAATGACCAAGACTAGAAGGTTTATACACCCCTCTCAGACATTTTTAATGACAAAGACTAGAAGGTTTCTACTCCACTCTCAGACATTGTTAATGACCAAGACTAAAAGGTTTCTACACCCCTCTCAGACATTGTTAATGACCACGACTAGATGGTTTCTTCACCCCTCTCAGATTTTGTTAATAACAAAGACTCGAAGGTTTCTACACCCCTCTCAGACATTGTTAATGACAAAGACTAGAAGGTTTATACACCCCTCTCAGACATTGTTAATGACCAAGACTAGAAGGTTTATACACCCCTCTCAGACATTGTTAATGACATAGACTAGAAGGTTTCTAC
>NW_018406874.1:1191187-1252023 GCF_002113885.1 Mizuhopecten yessoensis
CTACTCCCCTCTCAGACATTGTTAATGACAAAGACTAGAAGGTTTCTACACCCCTCTCAGACATTGTTAATGACATAGACTAGAAGGTTCCTACTCCCCTCTCAGACATTGTTAATGACAAAGACTAGAAGGTTTCTACACCCCTCTCAGACATTGTTAATGACCAAGACTAGAAGGTTTCTACTCCCCTCTCAGATTTTGTTAATGACATAGACTAGAAGGTTCCTACTCCCCTCTCAGACATTGTTAATGACCACGACCAGAAGGTTTTATGTCCGCCAGGTTAGTAAAGTTATTATTAATATATACTGTAAAAATAAAGGCCAGGCAACTTTTTTTTTGAAATTCTGCAAAGATTGTTTTGATTTTCAAAACCTTCATGCGCTTTAAGTCCACCATCATCTGATGGTGGGCTATATATTCAAATTGCCCTTAATTAGTGGTCCATCCGACAGGCAGCCATCTTGGTTTTTGACAGTGAATGTTTGTTTTTGCTATTTCTCAGAAAATACTCTAGGGATCTTTCTCGAATTTGAAATGTAGGCTCCCCTTGGTCCCTGGTTATATTTGGCTAGCGGCTTCCTGGGATAGAGCCTGACAAAGTTTGAGAATGAAAATGACCTTGACCTGCTTTCAAGGTCACAGGGGTCAAATATGTCAAACTCTTTAAACGACTTCTGAAGAACTAAAAGGTATAGAATCTACATATTTGGCTGATGGTTTTCTGTGAGATAGAGCCCGGTAAAGTTTGAGAATGAAAATGACCTTGACCTTCTTTCAAGGTCACAGGGGTCAAATATTTCAAAAACATCAAATGACTTCTGACTAATCGAAAAGCATAAAATTATAATATTTGGCTGGTGACTAACCTGGATAGAGCTCACCAAAGTTTGCGAATGAAAATGACCTCAACCTACTTTAGAGGTTACAGAGGTCAACAACATTTTAAAGGATTTGTTCTCAAGAACTAAAAGGAAAGGATTCACAAGATTTGGCTGGTAGCTTTTTTGAATAGAGCTAACCAATTTGAGAAGGAAAATGACATTGACCTACTTACAAGGTCACAGGGAAAAATATGTCAAGCAAATTCTGAAGAAGAATCAAAAAGAATAGAATCTTATAATAATATTTGGGTGGTAGTTTCAACAGATGGAGATGAGGGAAATAGTTGTAGTGCAATATAATACTTAATGAGAATATTTTGCTATGGCTGCTTAAACATACAGGCCCTCTGGGCCTCTTGTTTAAGAACTTGTATACCCCGCAAACAAAGTGTCTGGCTCCATAAGTATTGTAAGTGCAACACCTCCTTCATTGTTTGTTGGTCGTCGTCCGTCGTGCGTCGTGAGTAAACTTTTTACATTATCAACTTCTTCTCAAGAACCCGTGGATAGAATATTTTCAAACTTGGTCAGAATCATCCTTGGTAGATGAGGCTACCAAATTGTAAAATTGGGATTCCTACCCTAACCCTAGGGGCCAGGGCGGGGCCCAAAAGGGAAAATTAACCAATATTTCAAAAAAGATCTTCTCCAGACTCAGAGGTATTACAGTCATTTTCTCTGCATGGATGGAAAGATCATCAGGGGCTTTATTTAAATTGTAAATTTCAGGACCCCCGAGCTATCCGTTCTCCCTTGGGGAGGGGGTAAAGTTTACTTTAGTTTATATAGGGAAACAACACTTTTGGGTATATTTTGACAATTTTCTGTTGGAAATTATTTTTACTTGGTCAGAATCATCTTTGGTGGATGACGGTATCACATTGTCAACTTAAAATTCCTGCCCCATTCCCTGGGGTTAGAGCGGGGCCCCAAAGGGAACATTAACAAATATTTTAAAATTCTTATCCTTTGATGACATGACAAGTATTGTATTTCACTTAGTTTACATGCTGATTTCCACATCACATCTAAACAATAAAATAAAGCTACCAGTACCTATGATATAACTCAGGTGACCGCTAAGGCCCTTGGGCCTCTTGTTTGTGACTTGGATTGAAAGTTCACCATATGCAGATATGCATGAAGGCAAGGTTTTGTGATTTGATCATTAAACCCCCTGTAATATATAGATATGATGAACTTGCGTACAGTATCTCTAGTCATATAAATTAGTATATACTCTCTATAACTTTCACCGAAAATAATGACAAAAAAAATCGTTATCAAAGATACTTGCTTAGGTTTTATTCTTTTCTTACATTGTGACAAAACAAATATCTCTTTCTAATTTCTTAACAGTTGCAATGTAAGTGACCAATTCTATGGCAAGCCAAGTTGTCATTTATGCATGGAGCAATGTTGATCCAGTACTTAACCAAATTATATAAGATATCTTATTTAATTATATAAGATATCTTATATACTTTATGAGATATCTTATATACTTTATAAGATATCTTATATAATAAATGAGATATCTTATATATTTTATAAGATATCTTATATACCTTTCTTTATAAGATATCTCATAAAAGATATAAGATATCTTATATATTATATAAGATATCTCATAAAAGATATAAGATATCTTATAAAGAAAATTAAATGAGATATCTTATATCTTTTAGAAGATATCTTATATAATATATAAGATATCTTATAAACAAAATTAAATGAGATATCTTATATAATTCGGTTATAAGATATCTTATAAAGAACGAGATTTGAATTTGAGATAATAAACCCTCCTCCACAGCGCTCGGTAAAGCATTAAATCGAAAGCCTTAGTTTCGTACGTATCTCTTAACCGGAAATGAAGTATGTGAAAGTGAAAGTAGGAGTTTAATGCCACCAAATAGGTCTGGTTATAGCGGTATTAACATTATTTTAAAAGGTTAAGCTTTATAAAGTAGATGGGGGGTAAGTGGTGGAGAAATGGATGTTCCTATGTATTTCATAACTGAAGGAAAACGATCCTACTGCATGTATTACTTACAATTTATTCATTAAAATGTTTTATCTTGATTTTCTTCACGGATTTCCTCTAAATGTTTTTAAAGAAATTTGATAAAATTGTAATATTACCCGTACAAATTCACAGACAGGTAATTGACATTAAACATATTAGGAACATTTATTAATTGTTTCGGCTGCTTATCACAGACCGCATTAAAGCCATTTTGGTCTCTGTGGAGTATAACATATAGATAGACATGGGGACATTTTTTTTTATTTACTGTTTCAGACTGGTCATACACCTGTATTTATTATCACAGACAGGCTATGTATCTTTAATTATATTGTTTCAGATAAAATTGTTTTAACTATCACAGACATTAAAGAACATACTTATGTATTTGTAATTCTATGTTCTATCAATATACTGTAATGTAAGGAACATTAATTCATTGTTTCAAACTGGTTATAAACTTGTATTTACTTATACTATTACAGACAAGAAGTAATATTTCATTATTTGATACATATGTATACAGATAAGTGATATTTCATCATCAGGTGCATGTTCTTTAAAGTCTTTGAGATATTGATCACTTATAAGATATATTTTGTAGAGATACAATTGTATTTTGTGACCTAAAAGGCATTTCACACAAGCCAGATACATGGTAACACTTACAGCATGTCTGTAGTAGTAATTACATGTGTAATACCTGTCTGTGATAGTATATACATGTGTAATACCTGTCTGTGATAATATATGCATGTGTAATAACTGTCTATAGTAGTAATTACATGTGTATTACCTGTCTGTGATAGTATATACATGTGTAATACCTGTCTGTGATAGTAAATGCATGTGTATGATCTGTCTGTGGTAGTAAATACATGTGCAATACCTGTCTGTGATAGTATATTCATGTGTAATACATGTATGTAGTAGTACATGTTTAATACCTGTCTGTAGTAGTATTTATGTGTAATACCTATCTGTGATAGTATATGCATGTGTAGTACCTGTCTGTAGTTGTAATTACATGTGTAATACCTATCTGTGATAATATATACATGTGTAATACCTGTCTGTAGTAGTAACTACATGTGTAATACCTATCTGTGATAATATATACATGTGTAATACCTGTCAGTAGTAGTAACTACATGTGTTATACCTGGATGTAGTAATATATATATATATAATATATTGCTGAGCATCAAAACTTGGATACACTTTTGTTAGAAAGACTTGTCCTAACTCAGTGCCTCTTGTTTATTATAAAACACAACAAAGATATCTTTATAAAGAAATATTGAGAAGGTTATATAATGATTTGTATACAGATTATACAAACTAGTAAACAGGGTAAATAAGAAGTGGTTTACAGAGTATATAAAGAATGGTATATAGAGAGTGGTATACAGGGTACATAAAAAGTCCTTATTTATTTAGTAAGGGTATCCTCTATAATACAGCCTCATTGCATAAGGTACCTGTATTTATCATCTCTATTATATATAGTGTATTGACTCATTTTCCAGAAGATACAATGTACATGATACAAAGTATATACATGGTATATTTCCGGTAAAGAGGAAAATAAGACATTTCATCTTCAAAAACCTGTAATTGTAGCATATCTCAGGTCTGAAAAAAACAGAGGCAAATCAGTCACTGGGCCAGAGCATTTGGGTGCCAATAGAGGAAGTTTGGGTGTAAAGATAATTAAGATCCCCCACCATGTAACCATCTGAATACATCCATGCTTACATGATTGGCGCCAGGGTCCTGCCCTGCCACAAGGGGCTTATAGTCCCCAAATTTTACATGAAATCAGTAAAGATCCCATCCAAATGCTGCTGGGCATGCAGAGGAAAAACACTCATGATACCAAGATAGTCCCTAATGGAGCCCACCCCATCCCTGAGGACTTACTCCTTCAGTCATAACATGGAAATTGTTGAGATCCCCAAGCTGATATTTCCTGTATGGTAAGAGGTAATCAACAACTTTTAATGAAAAATATTATTCCAGGTGAGCTATTAATAATGTGCCTGTGCTTCTTGTTCTTGAGAGGCCACAATAAGGGAACATAAATGGGAAACTCCAGCACAAGCAAACATGTTATATTTCCTGTGCATGCAATCAATATGAACCAATATCAGACAACTATTATAAAGATGAGGTACCTTACCTACAGAGAATATGGACCTTACATATACCTCATGTATATGTGCATGCATACAAGATGTACTTGATGTATAGGTGTAATCTGATGTATAGAAGGTATATATATACCTGATGCATGGAAGGTGTATATATATACCTGACCTATAGGAGGTGTATACCTGATGTATAGAAGGTATATATACCTGATGCATGGAAGGTGTATACCTGACCTATAGGAGGTGTATACATGATGTATAGAAGGTATATATACCTGATGCATGGAAGGTGTATACCTGACCTATAGGAGGTGTATACATGATGTATAGAAGGTATATACCTGATGTTTAGAAGGTGTATATCTGATGTATATGAGGTGTATATCTTAAGGTTTTTTTTATCAATTGTCGCCCTTTTACTCTTGGGGAGGGGATACATTTACATGATGTGATCATGTGGACGCTAAGGGCCTGAGGGGCGGAGCCAAAAGGGGCCAAAATAGCTCAAACAATAATTGTCTACTTCCAGATCCAGATATGTTAAAAAACCTTCTCATGGATGGAAATATCCTGATGTGCTTAATCAAAATGTGAATTTCACAACCCCTTGGGTACTAATTCCTCCCTGGTGAGGGGCAAAATTCCCTGCTATACATATATATATATGTAATTTTTATTTTTGACATATCACAACAACAAATAACAATTGCATTACAACTCAGGTGACCTGTTAGGCCCATGGGGCTCTTGTTTTAAAGTACTGTATTAGTTGGATGTGTTGATATTGGCTTCCACTAATAATCCCACTACTTACCTATAATTAGATGTGGGTTACAGGGACATGTCACATGCTTATTAAGTGTGCTGCAAAATATATATATATACTGTGATGCCCATTCATTATATATAATATCTTCCATTGTATATATAAACGAGTACCTGGTAGTATTTGACATGTCCCTATAGACTTAAGGTTATGGAATTATGCACTATAGAAATATTCAAATTTCAAATATTTCATATCAATATGGATTGAGTGTCGGTGCTATATATTTAAAAAAAAAACTGTTCAAAACAGTTGATTCTCAAACAGAATTTGTTCTGTATCAAAAAAAAAAATGTTTTTGGGCTGAAATATCTATCCTAGATGTTATTATTAAAAAGAGTTATACAATACTTATCCACAAGTTTTTGAGTCTTGAACCCAAATGTTAAGCACATGTATCAGTAAACTGAATATTTCTCTTGGAATCTGCTTCAAACTTTGGGGGAAAAGTCCTATTTGTACCATATGCTCCCCTGAGTGATAAAATTAATTTGGAAAAGGAACTGAAATACAAGACATTCTTCATTTTTGAAATTATATCTAAGTTCCCTAAGTTTATGATCTAGTGCCAGTCACTTTTCATAAATAAAGATGATGAGATTAATTTAATATAATAAAATAACCTTGCTATAGTGATATGTACACATATATAGTATAAATATATTTTATTATGAATTTTTTCTTGGACTTAAAATTAACCTAGAGAGGTCAAGTTAGATCAAATGTAAAAATAAGCAGTTAATGTCCTGGGTATAATAAATTGTATTTCATTATAAATATTCTTCGTGTATTTTAGATTTGCTTATATCTGGTAGATTGCAAGATTCTATACCACCAGGTCTAAATTAACATATAGGACAGTCTTTGAAAAATGGGACAAAATCTAAACAAGCTACTTGGGGTGGGCGACTCACTGAGGGTAGGTTAACTAATTTGATTGGTTTGGAAGAACACTGAACAGATGTACATGTCCTTTACCTGTTAACTCACAAAATACATGAACACAAACTTTAAACCATGAATTTATAACACAGGAAAATCAGCAGAAATCAATAAATTTTGCTTACAACAAAGAAGACAAGTGATGTGAATGATAAATGTTGAATCAACTAACTCAGCTTAGCTTTCTGACATCAACTATAAGACAAGACCTCATTAATAATATAAACCAAACCCCTCCCCCCTCCCCAAATCAAACCAAACTAGAATTCTTCAACGAGGCTGTGTACGAAAAATAACATAAATCAAGATGAATTTTAAAATCTCACTTTATATTTGAGTATGTGGTGACTGATTATGACAATATTTCTGCGCTCTTACCGAGTTTGGCATCATTACACCTTCACAATATAAATCCTCAGCAAACTACTTTCATTTGTCTCATTCTGGTTGAAAATGACGTACAACAGATTAATAAATGACAGTGATTCTCACTAATAAGAACTATATCTAAACCTTTGGATTTTAGGCCAACGAAACTAAATTGTCATTTGAATAAATAAACATGTAGCAACTTCACAGACATTTTCTAAGTTCTCAATGGCTCTTTAGAACACTCGAGTTTCTTTCGGAAAAGTTTATAACTCTGGATTATTCCAGCCATTTTAGAATATATTAATGTGTGATTCCTAACACTAATATTTTAAAATGTATGCGTAAATATAATAATTAATATTTGAATATATCAACTAAAATTCTATATTGGTGTTAGTTATACTTCCTGTTGAAAAATACGAAACTGTACGGGCGCAAAGCTAGTTTTACACAGCTCCCGTTTATCGGACTCGTGATCTTACAACGGGAGCAGTCATTTTCAAACATTTCTTCTTTGTCGGTCTCGCGAGAGTCTCGTTCTTTATAAGATATCTCATAAACTTTTCTTTATAAGATATCTTATATCTTTTATGAGATATCTTATATAATATATAAGATATCTTATAAAGAAAATTAATTGAGATATCTTATAAAAGATATAAGATATCTTATATATTATATAAGATATCTTATAAAAGATATAAGATATCTTATAAAGCAAAGTTTATGAGATATCTTATATCTTTTATAAGATATCTTATATCTTTTACAAGATATCTTATAAAGTATATAAGATATCTTATAAAAGATATAAGATATCTCATAAACTTTATATAAGATATCTTATATGTTAATAAGATATCTTATATGTTTATAAGATATCTCATATGTTTATAAGATATCTTATATAATTTATAAGATATCTTATATACTATATGAGATATCTTATATAATTTGGTTAAGTACTGGATCAACATTGCTCCATGAATAAATGACAACTTGGCTTGCCATACAATTCACTTCCGTAGAATTATTGTTGTAAACATTACTTGTTTCATGTCGGCCAAACGTGTAATAAAAAAATAAAAATCCGGAAATTCACTCTTACCTCAAGGCCATAACAATACACATAATAGGTATATTTTGGTTTTGTAGAAAGAGTTCAAAATGAAAATAAACAGGACATTTTAAATCTTTTATATTTATCACTAAATTGATATAATCTAAAACTAGTAATCATTTCATTTCATGGTAAGCATCCTGACCTCGATACTCCAGAAATGTTACGCTCATGGTAAAATCGAATCGAGAGCACCTTGTGGATGAAACAATTAGACAAGTGTGATCCTTTGATGTACTTCAAAAGAATCTTGTCAGAGCGAAAAGGTAGAATTGACTGGCTTTGAAGTCGGGTGTCGCTCCTCCGTAATCTTCAAAGATCAGATACAAGCCCAGCGATTAGTCAGTTTGTTTTACCTGGGACCAATCAAATAGCTAGTCACGTGTCTTCAATTTTGCTATGGCATATTTCAGTGGTGTGGAGAGCGTAAGTGACCATTGGAATAGTGGGGATGAATGGTAAGCTGAAGTCATTCCGTTGAGCATTATGGAATAATAGCTCGAGCTAATGTTCCTTGTTTACCTGTATGCGACGTTAAATATAGTTTCTTGTATCTTGTATTAGTAGCCACGATATTTCTTCACTCCTGATACAATCTTACTTACTGGTACTAAAATAATCGATAGTCTCTTCATATTTGTATAGGTTTATCATGCCAATAACTTCAATACGTTAATCAATTTCAAAGTTTGTCCATGTCATAACATTCACCAACCTCAATACACCTATACCCTATACAAGGGGAAGTTTTGGAGTGTCAAAATGTATTTCTCTTGGTTGGTCGATGGGTTTATAGACTACTTTTCACAGGCGAAGCCCGTGTTCTGTCGTCTTGAGGGGGTAAGACTCCAGCTTACCGGGCCCTCGGAGATTCAAAAATGACCTTGCCCGTCAAGGTCACGCTCTAAGGTCGGTCAGCTCCTTAGATGCGGATAGACTGTCGCAGTTACATACAGCACGCGTGGTATTTCTCTTATCCTGACCCACTATATATAGAGTTATGACCCTTTATTATTTTGATATGGACGGTTTAAAAATGTACGACAGGTAAAACTTCAGTGAAGCTTATTGCCAATTGTTCACTTCGATATTTGTATACAGGTACAGTACCTGTTGGGATTATATGCATCCGTTCATATTGACAGGAACTACTTTTTTTCAATATTTCGTTATGACAATTTAAACTTTTACCCACCAATAAGCAACAGCATAATCAATTCATCTGTTTGGAAATTTGACTATTTTACATTCAAATATATGATTTTCGAGTTTGTATACATCTTTCGATTCATCTATCCGTCCATCTTTCGATATTCTTCATCTTGCCCCTTCAATCACAGAACATTATACAAAGTCTTAATGTATACACTATACGTCCCTGGTATACTACATGCACCCGCTACATGTCATGTGACAGGCATATAGCATTCTCCTCATGACTAGTGATTTAAATTAAAAACAAAATCCTGTTCAATTGAAACAATCCTAATATCCTTATCAACAAATAACAAGATGAAAAATTTCAAATATGAAAAGGTAATTTTAAAGTATAAAATCCCATCCTCTTTGCTCGTATTATTATCAGAAAGTTATGTCATTCGTTCTCTTTCAATGACGTCAAAAAGAATCGTTGTGTACAATGAATCTGAAAGTTATTTGACAACATTGGCAGGAGTTATCTCGCTTGTATTATATTAGGATTTACGTGGCACCAAGTCACGACAGAAGGGGGAAAATAGATAGTGAACAATCGTCAACGACCGAGGAGTTTAAACTGTCGACAATGTTGCAGTAAATTTGTCTTTCACAGCACAGTGTTCAAAATGTCGACAATGTTGCAGAAAAATGTCTTTAGCAACGACAGTACCTTGTAAACCCTCTACGTTTCTTGAGAGTTGGAACAGAGATCTAAAGATGACTAATATCTCGATATTTAAGAATTCTCCGATAGACCTTTAGACTATCCATGTAGAACCTACAGTCACGAGGATTGGTCGGAATTGTGTAAGACCAGTTAGGAACTGTGACGATCGGCTATACCAACATTGATCTTAGTTTCCCTGGTTGGTTTATTTAGCTGTCAAAATTGTTCTACTAGACAAACTTTGCAAAAGGTACAAATATGTATGTATACGGTACTAGTAAGTGTATCACTAGTCGAATAAATACCCGCTACACTAATGTACGTGTGTTATATTAGTATTCTTTGAATCGAGGACATGTCGGATAATAGGACATCACAGATAACGGGGTACGTCGGATAAGCCAATATGTCGGATAAGACAAAACAGCGGATAATGGAGTATGTCGAATAAGACAATATGTCGGATAAGACGATATTAAGACATAAATAAAAGAAAATGTAAAATAATGACGGTGCAATACATTGCAATAATTTTGTATTAAGATTGTAGGGATGACGCAGTATTTTTCTCTGACGCTAAAAGCATATATATAGATATGTAAAAATATGAGTTCAGCAATATCGTATTTTATTGGGAAGGACATATCAGTTGGTTCCATCTTAACGAGTGTTTGGACGCTGTGACACTGATGTAATAGTGGAGTCTGGAAAGTGATCGGTATCAGGAACGCTCCGATGATCGCCTCGGAGACATCATCTGCCCTTGGTCCACATTCTTGTCTCGCTATTACGAATAAAAGTCGAGAATAATAGATTCAACAGTAAGTGGCTGAAAGTGAGATAGATGAGACGTCTCATGAGAGAACGGCGGGGCGATACATCAGCCTGTCACCCTCCAGGGTCCAGCCGCCGTAACAGGGGAGTGGCCTGCTCCGCATCGTCGATTCAAAGTGGCGGCAATACCAATCATGCTGCTTGGTTCTTCTTCCGGATTATAGGGTCAATATTATTATTGAACGTCTAGACAATCACACAGCCATAAGTATACAGAGATCCACAAACCGTCACAGATGTAGCCTCTTCTTTTTACTGTCACTAGGGTAGGGGTAGTACATTAACCGCTCATCAGGTGCCTACAATAAACGCTTCAAAGTTCACCGGTATACACTTATCCTGACTTATCATTGAACAAAATCTATACCGATATACCAAACCTTACCTTTTACCAGCATACATCTCAAATCGTATGTTAACGTCATTTTAAGCGTAATATCAGCCTCGCACGTGACGTTCTGACCAGAATAATATTACCATTGTATGGTGACGTCATTATCAAAATTAATTTTCATCTTCTGTGTTGGCGGTATTACCAGTGAAATTTCACTCTCGTATGTTGACGTCCTACGTCAGAAGTCATTTTTACTGGTTGTTATCATTGAACTTTAACTTTATATTATACAATTGTTACATTTTTGAGTCCAGTGTAGAGGAGCTCTATCGGCTCCTGTATTGGAAACTAAATTTAACTTTAACTAACTTTATGTATTAAATATAACCACGTCACGGTCGCTCTTCATTGTAACCATACAAAGAGGATATTTAGTGGTTTCCCATTGATTACCTTTCTGTTTCACAAGTTAGTCAGAATTATTATATATCTTACGAGTGCGAAATCGGATATCTCCTGCCATACGAATGAAATAGATATATGGTATTCAAAGAGAAACATTTTCATGATTCTTTCCTTTTTTCCTTTTGTTTTTAAGTAAAACGATTAAAAAATAGCTGCCTCTTAAACCTTGCGGAATAAGTCATGTAATATTTGAAGTCAGGTTCTTATGACGTTACGCTTGACAACAATGCTGCGCACTATTTTTATAGGTTAATAAATTTGTATCGTTCGCAGTTAATATCGGTTAATATTTCCTTATAAAAATGAAATCAATTGTGTACGTAAATGCATTAGTGTATGCAACAAAGGTGTAACAAAGCAGTCGTGTTTGTACCGTCGCCTAGTCGGCATCGCAAACTGCAAATCTTTCTCTTTGATTGTAGTGAATAGACAGTGCTGCTCTGATTGGTCAATAATAGATAATAATAACCCGTCAAGCTCGCTGTACTTGATTATAACAAAATACTACAAAATCAACAATTACCAATAATCAGGTTCTGCCTTAAACAAAAACTTGTAAAATAATTTGTGTCTGTCTCCGACGACTGATCATTCATGACTTTCATGTCATGCATGCACGTGCATTTTAGGAGAAGAACTCAAACAGACAAGATAGGTGCGATCATATAGAGACGTATACATGCCCCCTCCCCTACCTCCCCCCAGCCCTACGCTGTAATACATACACGTGCTACTCTGCAGTAACCACATAAAACTGATACCGTCACACCTGTGTGAGAGCACTCATCCAAGCCATGAAAGATCAAAGGTCAGAAGGAGTGTATACTTTTTATACCAAGTTTGTATTGATAAGTGTAAACTGCTCCGTTATTATCATACATGAAAGCATGTGTAACGGTCATTACGACATATCACTGGGGTAATGCGATCGTGATTTGTATCGATGAAGTGACCCTTGATGCTGGAGAGATGGGACCTCCATCGAGGAACGTTGGTGTACAGCTGGCCTGCTTAAAAACGATTGATATACACACATAGACAAATACCGATTTACACTGGTCGTGAAGAAACAAATGTAGCCATGCTACCAAGATTGACTCCGGCGTCCAAACAAATTGCTCCCTGTCCCATTTCTCAGCCTGGGGACTTAATCTCGTGCCAAATTTGGGAAATGTCCGAGATCATACATGTTGATTGGGCATGAAGAGATTAATACTACCATGCTAATAGGACCAAATACAACTGCGCTACAATCGCATGACTTGAAGAGACGAACACAAACATGCTACTAGGATTGGTTCCAGGGACAGTTCCGCACCAGGGAACTTAGTCCCTTGGTCATAATATAGCAACTTTTGAGATACCAATGTAACCATGTATACAATACCTAGATGTGAAGAGGTGAACACATTTGTACAAAGATTGACTCAGGGAGTCAGTCCCGCCATGAGGGCAAGTGTTCCTGAGTTGTTACATGGAACGGTTGAGATCTGCACCCATAATCATATTTGTAAATGTTAGGCATGCAGAGATGAATATACTCATGCTTCCAGGATTTTTCCAGTGATCCTGCTCAACCATTGAGGACATGATCAAACTACCAGGGTTAGCTCTGGGTCTTGCCTCACCTGCATCCCATCGGACTTAGTCCCAAGTTAATTAACAAGACACTATAAGCATATACACATATATCCGCAATCTAGTCACTTATCAGGACATGTCATCGTGTTTATTTCGGTAACGTTTTATATTATTGTACTATGGTCATATGGTCTCAGCTCCGCAGTGCTTTAGGGACACGCTTCCATCTACTCTATGCTAAATAATGTTTTTTTCTTGAAGTGCATACTAATCTAGCAGACTATATACAGGATTCCTACATAACCTGTATGTATCTGAATTATAACCGGAAGTGTCTCACTCAGAAACAAATTTTGAACTCCTTCTTATTTGACAGCGTACAACTAATTCCCGCGAAGTATCAACATGACAGATCTCCTATAAAATAGATACAGATGTCACGGTCGGACGCGCTTTACTGATGACATTCGGATAGAGCACACCTGTGAGAAGTGATTTATGCTAACGACCTTCTTTGTCCTTTTACCTTACCAGGAATTAGCATAAAGTACCAAATATAGATTGAAAAGATTCCAGGTGTTCGAGGATCTCTCCGGATACCTGAGAGTTTACATCCGGGCTCCGTGATACAGTTTATATGAAGCTATATTAATTTTGATCATGTTAATGTATATTAGAAATATAAGCAATTACTTTGCGACTTTTCTATGTGCATGTCTATGTATGTATATCACTGTGTTTTTCTATTTTGCCTTCAAACTACTTTGTAGTTACAACTGTGAAAATAAAATTTTGAATTGAATTTGAATTTATGTAATCTTAAACATGAATCATTGAAATAGGCTCAAAACTTAGTCATTATGAAAAGAAAAATTACAACAAACGTTTTGAAATATTTCAGCAAAAGCTCAATTATCTAATTGATACAGCAATTGTTTCCACAAATATTATAATCTTCACCTTGATGAGGGTTATTAAATGTTTTAAGTATAAGCAGAAACACAAGCTAATTTAAATGTGTATTACAACTGATTTAATGAATATATGGATATATTTATTACAAATATTAGAAGCTATTAAACGATATTCATTTCCATGATGTGTTTTAGTGACTAAACGTAACTACTTTCTATTGTAAACCTAGTTTATAGATTCTTTAACACTATGTTATTATTTGTGTTGATCGTGTCTTTGTTCTGGGTACTTAAGTACCATCAGCATGAAGAACAAACAACATTCCTGGTTTGATACATCGGTATGTAAACACCATGACGTGTGATTACACATGTATGTATGACTGCATGTGACAGTATTGATATAATCTTAATTAGATCTGATGATAACGCTATTATATACGGACACGTGCATAATTGATAAGTAAATTATGCTCCAACTAATGTAATTAAGGATGTCAAACAGACTTCTCAATACTAGGATTTTGACCGTTAACTGACCGCTAGGTACTTGGTCATTGTCAGCCCAAATGTTCCATGGACCCTTCAGGCCAATAACAGCCGATTTTTACAATAATATTATTAGATAGCATTCGGTCCTTCAGAGGCGTTACCCAAATATCACACTCGTCACAGACGTCAATCTCGGGCATGATAACAGGAAATGGGAAACTTAATTAACATAATTCATCTCCCTAATGTTAAGAAAAATATTGTTTTTTCTTAATTGATTTTTATATTGAAATTTTGTCGCAATCTGAAATTTGTATTTATGCTTTAGTTACTTTTTCTAGTCTAAGGTTTTCACGTATTGTAAACAGTCGAATCTAAAGATCTATAAGCAATTATAATGTTGTAACTGGATTATCGTAACAGTGTACGGGAACGCTCGACAGATTGTGGAACTATGGTCTGGAAGTGGAATAATATGTGATTGAGGATTGAATTATCATCAAATTAAATCTCTCCACAAATCTTCATACTTATAAAATTAGTTGTAATAATAAAGATCAGATGATTTCAGATCAGAATCACTAAACAAATTGTATTTTTTTTTTAAAAATTGGCGTTTATTTCAAGCATTTATTACATTTTAACGGAATACTATGGATTTTCTCTCAAATATTCTTAGTTAAATTTTTGACGCAAAAATGTTTTGGTATTTGTTGAACTGACTTAATTGTATTACCTTAAGAGACGGTATGTATGACACGTTGTATGACGTAAGCGGCCTTTAGAAAGTATGTATGCTGTGCATCTTAGCATCGTTTATTTGTCCAAATACTTGGAGGTATCTAAGATATCTGTAGAAAAGCTACTTATTATACTCTATCAAATAAAGCTGTGTCGGTCAATAGGATAGCGTACCCTAACCATTGAAGTACCAGATTCTTGTGTGTGTTTTCAATTCCCCAGAGGTAATCTTGAGTACGGTTTAATTCTCGACTCTCGGTCAACACGCGTGTTTCTGTGAGAGATACAGCACGTTCACTAGTTCGGGAGGTATCCCGAAGTCGGGGTTTAAACAATGCGGTCTATGATAGTCGAACTATAGGTTTTAGATAACTAGGGATTGACGTTTTGACAACTAAGTCTCCTTATTAAGATCTTATTAAGTTTGTCTGTGTCGTGGAGCCTAACACTGTGGGTACATACACCCGGCACAAGTTGACACCCACCACGCTTTATCACTAACAAAACATCCTATTGAAACAAACACACTGGATAAGACAACACTCGTGGGTTTTTAAATTTTTACTCAAACGACGTTGGACGGCAAATACACGACAGTATTAAAGGGTTCACGGAAAACCAGTGGGAACATCATCTTACAAAATGCAATCCGTTATGTCTGATTTTGCTGTTTAATACGGCAGCAAGCTCTGACAATGATGAACTGGGCACTCTTCATGAAAGAGAACAAATAATAAATATTTGTATTGCTTTCAAAAAAGCTGTACGCTATATTTTTTCTTAAGAATAGAAAGCATGAGTTAATAGTGTAGTAAGATGTATTATAATACAAACGTTCTGTCGCTTTACAATTGTAGTATCTGATACGAACAGACGGTCGCAAGCACTCTATTCGCCACAAACCCAATCGGGGGCTGATAACACATGAAAGCAGAGGTCATTTTAAAACGGGCACTTTGCCTATTTTCATTTATTGTATATAATTGATCCACAAGAGAGGAAAATTTAATGAAAACACAGCGTAGTAAGTCAGACCGCTGTAGGTGTCGTGTGAACGCGATCGACCAATCAGCGGCCAGCAAACGCCGAAAAAGACAAATTGGTTTTTAGTTTGAGGGCATGTTGTCAGTAGCGTTATTCAAACGGAACTACGCTAGACCCAGGACAGAAGGAAATGAAACAGAGAAAGTCTGCGAGGATCGCTCTGGGTATCTAGAGGTGTAACCGTCAACAGCACTCATAGTACATGTTGTGCTCCTGGTGTTTACATTGGCACACTGCACACTGATGAGTGACCCTATATCACAGCCGACAGACAGGGCAACCAGCAATTATTGAAACACATTCCTATCAACACTTTATTCTCTAAAGAAAAACAAGTTTGAAGATACCGGATTTTTCGTGGATATTTGTGCAGTTTTTGGAAGTTTTTCCGGTGAATAATGTAGTTTGTCCGGATGTACAGTATGGAGAGACCCTGCATGGACTAACGGGATGATGGTGTAATTCCTGGAATAAATTTAATTGGGACATTTTTTTAACTAGAGACGACATATAATGGGATCTTCAACAAGACATTACATTTCCATAATTTTGGTGTGCATATTACAGAGCGTGCACGCGTCATGGTGGTAAGTTGTGTTTATTGTCCTCTCAGTTCTACAAACCTGTTCACGTTTCTTTTCCTCGAAGTATTACACATTAACCTGTTCACGTTTCTTTTCCTCGAAGTATTACACATTAACCTGTTCACGTTTCTTTTCCTCGAAGTATTACACATTAACCTGTTCACGTTTCTTTTCCTCGAAGTATTACACATTAACCTGTTCACGTTTCTTTTCCTCGAAGTATTACACATTAACCTGTTCACGTTTCTTTTCCTCGAAGTATTACACATTAACCTGTTCACGTTTCTTTTCCCTCAAAGTATTACACATTAACCTCTTCACGTTTCTTTTCCCTCGAAGTATTACACATGAACCTGTTCACGTTTTCTTTCCCTCGAAGTATTACAAATTAACCGGTTCACGTTTCTTTTCCTCGAAGTATTACACATTAACCTGTTTACGTTTCTGAGTAACATTCTTTTTTCTTTCGGGTACTAAAAAAACTTCATTTACTGGTGTATTCGCTTTTTATGGAAGTATTTTATCGTACGGTATACTATTTTCACGTTTTTATTTCGATAACGATGAACATTTTGTTCATAATTCACGAACTTGATTTTTATGATGTTCCATCAGTTTACAGAAACAGCCATTAAAATGCTATCTTTGAAATTATAATCGTTGTAATTTACTCCATGGTAAATAAATATATATATATATTGTCGCAATAGAAAGGTAAAACTCGTACTATACCTATGTAGACCGTGACTTTGTCAATCAAAATTATTTAACGAATAATGATCTTATATTACTAAATCTAGAAAATGGTCCCTAGAATTGTAGAACTGTTTACGTGACAGAGAGGATAACACAAAGTTCTGTTTATACATTTAGTATTGCCTTTATTATTTTCAATATGAGTAGAAATAAATAAAATAAAAAAAGGATCATAACCTTTTATATTTATCTTCTCTCTCCCAACACTACAGAGAAGTAAACATCTGCGTGAATATAATCTTTACACCACCTACACAGCACAGGCACGTAAATATAAAATATAAAATTGAACATATTGAAGTAGAGGCAGGGGGTGAAGAAGGAGTGTGTTACCGATCTATCTAGGTATAATTGTGTAACAGTACCTACCGCCGCTCCATGTGTTAACATCTCCTTTGATATCGTGTGTATAAAACCTGTGTTATATTGTACTCGGGGCTTCTGTGTCAGATGTCTGGCCTGATAGGTTTGTGATAAAACAGACATACTCGACATGTTCTCAAATACTTTCTTTACACCAAAATGTCCGGCTTTTATCCGGTTTTATCATTATAGAAGATAGGTAAATTAAAACAAATGTAGAGTTTGATAGAAAATATTTTTTTCAAACTATAAGTGATAATAAAAGGAATTAACCAAATATCAAAACAATCTATGGTCATAAGTGAGCGGGGTTTTTCTTTACATCACAAAAGAAAGAGACGCTAAAATATAAAATAAGGCACGTTTTCCGGGGGCCGGGCAATGTGACACCTAAAGGTGTAGTCGTTGGTGGGGTGTGACTATGTGGTTCTCGCCCGTACACTCTACCGATTCCTGTACCGATAAGCTCACGGCAGTAAAATGAAGTGTACGTGAACAGATATTTCTACACCCGAGTTTTCCATTTCCTTACAACTGATTGATATCCCGAGGGAATCGTTTGGTAGAATTAAGATATACGGTAAGCCGCAAGACCTGCGCCACGCCATTCCCTAATCGATCACAGAAAGAACGGTCCAGTTGTATTATAGCGTTGTCCATTATTCTCCCTATCGTTAGATCATGATAAATGTTATATATGGGCCGAGTTTTGAAACTATGGCCAAAAATATATATCGAGACCTTTTAGAAACCCTTTTTTCTGTGCAGTCAATGGCAGATGGGTCGATGCAATTTATCATTTTCCATACCAGTGAGATACCTTTGTCGATAGTTTTAGTTTGCTGTTAAAGTTAAAGTTGGGTAACTTCGATTTCCTTCGAGATTAAATCTGTAATTTCTACTTTGACACACGAGTCCTTGGTGACCTACCGCGACATTGTAAGAAATTTCAAGTTGAAATGTTCATCTGTTGAGATTTTAATGAAGAAATTATGCGCAGACACGTATGTGGTAAAGATCTCCTCAGTGACATGTAAATCACACAGGCTGTTTACCTGGGCCACAAAACTTCAAACCACGTCAAATTAAGGATAACCGTAACGTTGACTAATTTACCTCCACGAAGAAGGGTTGTTCAGAATTTTACAGGCTCAGGGATCAAAATTTTAAACGTTTTGTCAGTCTCCCATTCAAGAAAGTGGAAACATTTAAGAAAAACTTCCATTGATAACTTTTTGTCCAAATCTATTTATAAAATAAAGGAGACTGTGTGTATCAACAGGAAAATATAGTTTTATTTTATAATCAAGGCCCAACATCATGGCAGTAAGTAAAAATCAGATTGTTAAGTATTTACGGAATATTTTAAAAACTAACAAAAACTCAACTGTTGAACAGAGTGTTTAGAAAATGGGAAATACTTTTCACATAAAAATCGCTTTTGAATTGAGCCATCACATTATCTAGGTTGGCGATCTTGAGAAACAACAGCATCCCTAATTAACAAGCCTTCTAATGAGTTTCCTTACGCAACCTGATGGATTGGTATCCGAACCATTTAAGAGTGTAATGTTTTATCATGTATGTATGTCCATGTGTGGTTACAAGGAGACGACCCCAGACGATTAGCACGTTATTAATGTCGGCCTGGGGATTCTCGCGTACTAATTAGGCAAAACCATTACTTTGTAGCTATGAACTACCCCTAGAATTCAGCTGAACCCTGACCTCTGGTAACAGCCCTTTAGTTCTGCCCCATCTACTCCGAGCCCCTTCTGTGGGGAGAACGCGTTATTGGGTGGTAATGATACTGTGGTGGTTTTACTATCTCCACTAATTGACAATATCTGCTAGTAATTTGTCCTTATTCAAAATGACCGCATAAAATCTCCTGACTTTTGTTTTGGTTTCAGATTTCGAGCTATTTTTCTCCAACATATTCGGCTTTTCATTCTTCATTCATATTCTAGTTAATTCACAGATCAATCGCTTAGATGATCGGAAAATTTATAGTCATAATGGAGAAAGAGGCAATAAATTATAAAATGTATTTGAGGAATGCTCCGATATATCCCTCTGACAGGTCTCGGACCTTTCCACACTTTGAAGTGTTGATTTTGACGACGCCATAATGTATAACACCCATGTTTATGATGTATGATAATGGTGATAAAAGCGGTGTGCATGTTGAAGCCCGCGGGTGCGGGCACTTCGTACCAATGTTTGTCCTGTTCTCACGGATCTTACGCCCAAGGTGTTGCGCCCAGTGGCCCCGGGACAACGTCACATCAATTAATCTACCCGGATAAAGCACAGTTATAATTATAGGTAATTAAATCATAAACCATAAATATTAGCGCTAAAACGTTTGTAGTTGACGCGTTTCGTATGAATTGTTTACACCTGTATGTGGAGGTGAGAATACCTTTGAAGATAGACGAACAATAGGCTAAACCTTTCATCTTTTCAACGCGTAATTAAATACAAATGTACCTACTGACCCGTGACCAAATGGCTCGCGGGGTGACCGTGGTCACTGAGTCGTGTAAATCTGACCGTGGGAGGGTCATTGTGGTGCGTCACTACTTCCAGACGTAAGATTTGGGGGACCCCTGTCAAATGTCAGATGTAAATAAAACATGCCACCGTCTATGTACAGGCGGTCAAATCAATATTATTGGTAAGGAACGAGCGTTGTGCAATTGTTCGTAAGTCTTGCATTGTACTGGTTCCGAGTGAGAAATCCCAGGTCATTGTTCCAAGGCGTACGATCACTGTTCAGACCAGCTACCTGTTTTAACAAGCTGAGTAAATATTTTTCGCATGTCACGAAGGTTTGCTTTACCTTTTTGCACCTGTATACTAACTTTTTAAAGTTTCTTCATATTTATACGAGAAAATCGCGGCGAACGCTGTACACAAATAACGCCGACTCGGAATACAGATTTTTTTTGTTTTTCTACATTATGTAAGGATTGCAAGGATAGCACCTTGAGTATGGTGATATACGTGGGTGTTACAAAAAAGGCTCAAGGCGTATTCGTTACGACAGATAAGTTTACAATAAACTAGTGTCTCCCTTGTTAGAATATTTAATTACAAAAGAGAAGTGTTATAAACTTGCTAGGATATGTAATCACAATTAACAAGTGTCTGACTTTGTTAGAATATTTAATTACAAAATGTTAGAATATTTAATTACAAAAGAGAAGTGTTATTAACTTGCTAGGATATGTAATTGAACTTCAATGAAATTTACAATAAGGAAATATGTTATCTGTGTAGGATATAACTACTACAAAGAAATGTGTATTCTTACTTGGGTATGTACACTACAGAAATACTTAAATCCTGCTATAGGATCTCTTGTTGTACTTAATAATTTATCATTGAAAGAATATGAAATAAAAATAAAGAAATGAATTATCCACTTGTTTAAATTAGATAGTTACAATGGAGGAATATATGCGTAACTAGGTTAGGGAAGTATTCTATCCTTGTTAGGACATGTAATTATTTTTTATGTACTTAGCATAGAAAAGGATTTCATCTTTTGTTAGGATGTGTAATTACTATAAAGAAATTATTTAGTTTCGAAGGAAAATTGAAAGTCACAACAATAGAAAAGTGATTTATCCTTGCTAGAATATGTTATTACTATAAAGAACAGATTTGTTTATGAAGGATATGATATTACAATTGAGAAGTGTTTTATCCTTGTTAGAATATGTAATTACTAAAATGAAATAAACTATCCGCGCTACTATATGTCATTACAATAAAGAGATGTTTTATCGTTTTGTTAAAATAGGTAATTACAATAGAAGGACCTTTTATCATTTGCAGATATATAAATAATGTTTTGTAAACCTATATATGTCACGTATTTGAGTAGACGAGTATGTTGTGATATTTGTAGATCTCACTCCGTGTTTTACCCCCTCCCTTTAAAAGTGACCCCCTTTACGGTAGCTGACCCTTGTGGAAGAAGGCATTCTAGGAGAGGAAATCCAACTTAGCCTTGTATTTCAACCAAAGGCGAGAAATTGGGACCGACACGTTCTAACAACATAAGACGAAGCAAATGCCCCGGGAAGCGACATGCTTTCCACTTTAAACCCAATTATACCTTTCAACACAGCCATTTTCAATTATCACCAGACCGTATTTTATTACAGAAATTCAAAAGTCTGCCCCTGGTTTAGCTGTAGCCGCAAGTCAAATGTTTGATATTGAATATGGAGGAGTAAAAAATGAACACGTGAAGAATGTCGGACAAGCTTTCGTGATTGATTGGTTCTGTTTACCTGGTACGGCGTGATACCTAGACTGTCCAGCGTGTCTTTCAACCCTTTGTCCAAGTGTATATAAAAGTTACAGTTCTATAATGAGCCAATTTAAAATTTCCCATGTGAATAGGTAGCAACTGCTCCCCTCAAAGACACCCAGGACATTTAGATAAATGGAATGGACGTTATTTCCAAATTAGGACCGCTTCGAATTTAAAAGAACGAACGAAACACTCACATTAAGTTTTGGGATATGTTTGTATAACGGTATCTCATTAACATTACGAGACACGATGCAGGCGAAAAAGCAAGGTGCTATGAATTGACATTTATTTAACATGCAATGAGCAGATATGTTTGATAAACAGTATGCTAATCCCTTTATACTTACAGCGATAGATACCGGGTATGCCAATGGTAATGGAAATATTACGTACGTTCGGAATGAACTTTCAATGATGTGAAATAGCAATGTACTAGAAAGCATTCTTCCCGTCAATAAAAGACAAAGTACTGCAAAACACACCAGAGAACGATTTTATTTTTGGTCGCTTAGGAGTGTACCAAGCATCGTTGACTCAGCAACATTGATGGTCTCTCGTCCATATATTGAGTGTAAAGTAATAGTCCCATTTAAACAGAGACAGCAAGCCTTCGGCGATAGAGGCAGTGTTTGATGTGCTTATCGACCCACGTGTCTACAGATTACCAGATCAGTACACAAGTAGTAAAAGTCTCACTCAATTGAAAAAGTGAATAAAAGTCGGTAGAGTATGATAGCGAACAGGCGGTCTCACCCGGCGATAACGCCTCCCGGGCCCGAACACATAACGCCGCCCTCCTGGCCCCAACACATACCTATAGGCCAGACCCTCACGGACGCATGAACTAAAGATATTTAGTTGATAGCATATCACGTTTGTGATATGTCCTTTATATCAAAATAAATCTTTAATGATCATAAGATGTGCTTATCAAAAGTAAATTTGTTCTCGGGCCGTATTCAATAGACTTGGTTGTCGAGTATCCCCGAGTCCTATTCGGCCCTATTTGCGGTAGGTACTCGGGTGATCTACAAACGGCTCCCGTCAATGGCTACCAGAGAGACCGCGCATTCTACTAGGGATACTACCGCTTTTCTGAAATGGTTTGACGATGATAACGAATGAAAGGTCTATGGAATTTCATTGAACGTTCTATCGAAGCAGGTTGAAGCCGAAAGGACATGAATAGAGAAACGGATGCTCTTCAAATTGTGCATGTAGTTTGATTTTAAACATAAAAGGTTATTTAAAACGCTTTCAAATCTTCTGTTTATTTTCAAGGGTTTTAGAGCAAGATAAAACATCCCATTGAGTGTAAGTCTTAGAGTATGTGCCGATGTAACAATCAGAAAAAACGGATTGGAAATTAGCATGGGTTATTTTATTCCGAGTGTTTTGTTTCAACATTTCGTGAAGACAGACAGAAACTAGATAAAACTTGGCCTTTTCGATGCACGCGCGCGCTCTAATGAGCGAGCATTACGTAAGATTCCCGCCATGGTAACTTGAGACAAACTCACTGCCTCACCGACGGGGGCACACCTAGTGCATAAAACACTGAACAAGTGAATAAATATCACTCATCGGAAAATGATAGGTTACGCATAAAAAGAGCAGCGCATAGTTTGAAGTTTTCAACCATTCTTGGCATAAACCCCTAACATTTAAATGTACAAGGGACAATTATCACTTAAAAAAACGAAACCTTAAAATAAAGTGCCGTCAGGAACGTTTAAATCACTTCTTAAATAACAAATGTTGATAACTTGTAAGATATCACAGATGTAGTTTTTGTCTGAATTACATCCAACCCCATAAACATGTTGTCCCCTTCATAACGAGTACTGAATGATGTGATAAAGAGAAGTGGCTGACGGCAGGGAGGGGGAAGGGGGCATACAGGGAGGTGGTGCAGTGAGGAGGTTTCAGGGAAGGGGTGTAGTGAGAGGTTATAGGGAGAGGTGCAGGGAGAGGTACAGTAAAGAAGTATATAGGGGATACGAGAGGGTTGATCTACACAGCACGTGCTTCCCCCTACACGAGTTTTATCTTGGGTAACAAAGTGTTAGTTTCAAAAGTGACATACTTGAGATTGCTGGAAACATTCATGACACCATTAAATATCATCCGGTTCTTTTTGGCCCAAAATTGTTCCAAGTTCTAAAAAGGCAAAAAACAATAAACACATAAGTGTATACAGTAACCCACAAGATGAACTTAGATTGTCGATGAGCCGTACAGGAACACAAAAACAGATTCTAAAGAAGCAGAAATAAATATCATTGGTGTATAACAGCAGTTTTGGTAAGTTTATCTAAGGGCTGTACAATGGAAACGTCTGTTTTACTTGATAAACGGAGACGTAATATAAAATAGCATTAGCACGCGTACGAACGTGATAAACACGCGCATGAATGTGTTATTGTTATCTATTTTAAGTAGTAATCTTTCGGCAAAAAGTACTCTTTCAGCAAATTATAGAAAAAAACAAGACAAAACAGTTAGTTTAGACTTTTTTTTAGCAATATCATGACTTTCTATATATTAATAATTTTGTATAAACTGAGAAACAGAGTAAATATCGAAGCTACAGCGAGGGAAGTAGCACGTGCAAGTCGAGTGTTACTATTCAGAATACAGCTGTATAAAAACACACAAACCGGAAGCGTTGTAAGTGGAGAAAACTATCTTTTCAAAGTTGACGTCTCCCTAATTAAGGAAAACAAATATCCCGCATGTCGGGTTTAGACCGGTACTTAGCCTTACACTACAGAACTGTTAGCGAGGATAGACAGGCTGATTTACCGCCATACAGAACCACTTTGTCGGAAACAACACGCGTCGCCCTCTCAACAACAAACAAGGAACCATCTCTCTAAAGAGTGGCCTGGAGTCATCTTATACACTGATAGTGACTAGAGTCATCTAAAACGCGACTCTGTAGTGGAAAAGAGCTATCTCAAAAACGACAATAGAGTTGTTCACAGCCATCTCAAACATGAAATTAGAGTTATCAACAATCCGGTATCATATAGACAGTGCTAAAATGTTCTAGAGTTATCTCAAACGCGAATCTACAGTGGCCTAGAGCTATCTCAAAAACGACAATAGAGGTGTTTACAGCCATCTCAAACATGAAATTAGAGTTATAGTCACTTGAATGTACCAATCTACCCTACACTAGGAGTTCTACTCTACTACATGGCGCAGTAGTCGCTACACGTGCTAGAACCAAGTCAGAACTTCAACATCAGCTTCTTTATTCAAACATCAATTATTCATGTCAAAGTCGTCTTAAAATGTCATTACAACGTCATAGTCATTATTTAGCAACTAGGAATATAGTTGTTTCTGATTATCTGATGCCAGTGTGTTCTGTTTAACTTCATTTGAAGAAGAAAATCTAGCAATGAATTTGTATTTGTACATTAAATCCTTGTGAAGTAACGAACAATGAGTCGACCGTAAAATGACGAACAGTATAGAACTAGAAATCTGTCTACTAGCTAAGTCACACACTAATCAGGGTGTAAAGCAGAAGGTTATATTATAAGTATTTTAGAAAGCAGCGCGTATTCACACGCGGAGTAATTGCATTAATGATTTAATAAAACCTCGGTCTGGTTTGAATTATAATTTGTTAAATGCTATCAGCCTTGGGATGATGGTATTTGGCGGTAATTTACGATGTAACTAGCATATACTTTAATAGATAAAACCTCCAGGACACGTGACCCTTCATTACAACAGCAGAATTATCAGAGTAACGAGGAAATATGTGGTTTGATAAAGACAGAACGATAAAGCGGACGTATTTACAGCGCGATACATACGATAGTGACAGCCTTGTATCCCGGTCTGGACGGTAAACGTGAACCGTTTGGTGCCTCATACATGTATATGCTGTATACCTACGACCCCAACTGACATTCCTCTTCCGATCTAAAGACGTAAAACATCGAATCGTAGCGCATAGCAGATTACAGGTGTGTCAGAAACGTCTACAATATTAAATATGTCAGATATATCAAATAATAATAGGTTCTACACAAGAAAACCGTGTTCACTCGAAATGTAGTATGTATGAATGTCCTATTTCTTCTAATGTAAACAACACCGTTACGATTATTTTTTTAATTTGTATTTTGGCGTTTTTTCTGCGGTTTACTGAGAAGAGTGTTATGATTAAACAAAACAAAAAAACATTCTACCACAAATTAGTTTCAGAAACTGAAGTTTTTCTATAAAATGTTTCATTTTCCATTAAAAAACGCATAGATAAACTCTCAACTATCAAAAATAAATGTTTGCATATGTCAAGAAGAAGTCCCATATCTCAGCGAACCTGGACGCTGACCTCAATAAAGTTACCTATTGCACAAACGACATTCCAAACGTGTAAAACATTTGATAGTGGTCACCTTTTCTCCAAGTTAAACAAACTTGTTTTCACTCTTGAACAGTTTCACTCGATTTATCGCTGATTGTAACCAATACCTGTCACAGGCAATCGGTGACTTCCAAATCCACAAACCTAGCCAGCCACTGCCCGTACTAAAGGAAGGATAAAGACTTGCCGAACTTATCTTTCGGATAAGTAAATAATAGAGACCTTCCGAACTTCGTATAAACACCCTGTCTAAACTTTGCCAATAAATAGTAGAAACCATCCGGACTAGCCAATAACAACACCAATCGGAACCAGTTTTATACGGACGGTGATTGTGATCCTTATTTATACCCAATCCGGTGCACTCACGGATGGTTTCAAAGGACGTTGGTTTCATAGACGTTCTCGACATACTCCGATGGTTTCAAAGACCTTCACGAAACACACCGACCGTTCCGAAATACTCCGATGGTTTCAAAGATCGTACAAAAACACGCCGAGTGTTCCAAAGACCGCCCGAGTTATGCCATTGATTTCATAGACGGAAATGGTTTCATAAACCTAGCCGAAAAATCCGCATATAGTTTCATAGACCTTCCCGAAACACGCCGATTGCTTTATAGCACATATTTTTATTCGGTAATATATCAGTTTTGATGAGAAAAAAAGTTTGATGTTTTTTGATAATCCTCTCTTGTACACGAGATTAACACGAATGTTGTGGGTATATTGCTACGTCGCAATCTATGATAGGTTTTCAAATATCATCGTCTAAGATCTCCCAAAAACTCCGTGCAGCTTTACTACTGCCGGTGCCGATCCCTCCTGATATTCCGTCACATGAACTGCTCTCGTGAAATGCACGCATGATCTGTGGGCAACCAATACCGGATGTGAGAATGTTTCGATGCCACCATGATAGAAACAATATGATGTAAGACGATTTAGTAATTATCTTTGAGACAGTTTATGGTTCGTGAAATATTCCGTCTTAGATGTAGAATGTCGGGATAGCGTGCCCTACCATAAACGGGACGTGATCTGTGTGGTATAGATCACTGAACTGTCTGTCTCTGACTTGATGTGGTAGACCGGTAGATTACCTCACAGATCGGTTGTAACTGCTTGCTCAGTTCGAGTGCTGTGTAGACCTTGGTATGTCTTGTCTGAATACCAAAATCAAAACTCTCCTTAGATTCCGACAGTCGCCTCCACAACTTTGACCAAACTCTCTTTTATTCTGTTGACATAATTTAATGGTATTTTGTTATCTGATTTTAAGTACAGCATCATGTTTTGTCATCAAGCGAAAATTTCAATGCAAGTAGAAAATAAATTGGTTAAACACTATTAGGATACAAGTGAAATGTCATACCAGTCCAAAGGAAGTGTGGTCGAGTTTAAAACGAGGTCGGTCTCGGTGGTTTGTGAACCGAAATTTCAGTTACTTTTGTTTCATAAAACGATTATTTCATGTGAAATTTCGATGCTGAAAGAATTTAAAGAAACAACAACCGCGAAATATAAAAAAAAAGACAAACAACCAAAAAATCATGATAATAAAATAAACCTATATAATGTTTATAATTATATCGTGGTCATATAAGGGTCTGAAAAATTCGTTCTATGCAACTCTCTGATTTGCCTAATGGTTTTTCAAGCATTCTTTTATAATTTTGTTTCTTATTTAGAATTAATACAGTTAAAACATGATATTGAAAAGACTACCAATCAATGAACGTCTGATGTCTGAGACTGTCTCGTCACGTTAACCACGCAACTGTTCGGTTTCATTCACGGTAACTTATGGAATTCCCAAACGTTGCTAAAGTATATGAATGACTACGCAGTGAAATTGTAAACCGTTATCTGTTGTTCAAGGTCATCGATGATTAGAGGTCAATAATTGGTGTTGGCAAGTTCACGGTACCTGACGTAACAGACCGAGCGGTAGAAGCCGCGCCTGAATTGGATAACATCCCAACCGAGTGCGCCTGGGTGCGCTCGATCAGTGGCTATTTATTTGTTCTTTTTCCCAATGGAATTACCCGTTTAACGCAACAAACCCAAACATTTTCTATTTTTGAATCACAGATTGCATAATTCGGATTTGACATTTTGGTGCTATGCATAGTTGCTCTAAACGTGTTGAAAGTTAAGACACGTATGTCAAGTAAAGCTTGATCATATTGTCTTAAAATGTGTGTTAGACGTCGTATAATTCCATACTATTTATTTTCAATTAATTGATATGAATCTTCGAGATTTGGCGCAATTCCACAGAAAGCTACATTGATATTTGGACAAAGCTGAGGTTCATTGCTATATGGGTGCCACATGCTCCATTTGAAATTCATTTCCCTGGATAAACACGTATACGGAAATTACTTTTCCGTTCCCTTGAAAATTTGTTGGGGATTCTATTTCCAGTTAACGTCATGTAAACACTTCCACAAGTTTCTATGAATTAAATTAGTAGTGTTTCTGAGATCCACTATACGGTGTCGTCAAAAATGCATTGTCATAGATTCGGTCAGCGGGGCCTCCGTCAACAAACTTTGATGGCGTCGAATAGGGACGGCTTTGTTGTCGACTACAGCTAACAAGATATCGTCAAGTAGGAAAATAAAAACGGAACGAAGACTGTAGTGAAATGAAAAAGATAAACAAAACAGTGTTTTTAGATTTATATCTAATTGTTGAACAGAGACTTTGCAAGGCTTTATGTCAGATCAAATCAATGAAACAAATTATCTTCCACCTGTTCTTCATCATCTTTCTTCTCTTAAGAGACCGAGAAAAATGCTAACATATCTAAACGTTATCGGACGATACGCAGGCAATGTGAACAATATGCAAGCAATGCTAACTTCATAATTCATATGGGCTTTTTACCATGTAAGGAGGAACTACAAGTTTCAGTTATAAAATTTTCCTCGTCAATCTTATTTAATGAAACGGTAGGGGTTCATCCTTCTCTCACCATGGTAGCTACGTCGATAGGGTAGGGGTCCATCCTTCTCTCACCATGGTAGCTACGTTGATAGGGTAGGGGTTCATCCTTCTCTCACCATGGTAGCTACGTTGATAGTGTAGGGGTTCATCCTTCTCTCACCATGGTAGCTACGTCATAGGATAGGGGTTCATCCTTCTCTCACCATGGTAGCTACGTTGATATGTAGTTCAAGTGTACCATTACAATTGAATTGTACTTCGCATATTTTAAATGGAAAACATCGGTTTTATTATCGTATTTTAAACTTTTTATTTGAAAAACATTAAAATACCCATGATGTTTTCGATTTCGAAATCGTTCGCAAATAATACGCCTGCTCTTTTCAGGAGAAAAATTTGCAGGTGCAAGTACACGATAAATGTCAAACTGAATTACCACTTCCGCTTCCACCGCCTGATTGGGTTGGACATCAGAGGTTTAAGGTAACGCGGTATGAACGCCAGTCACAGTATATTTACAACAAAAACAAGAAACCGAGTGGAAAAAGAGTTACTGCTAACACAGGCAAGGATCAACATAAAAACTCATATAAACAATAAAAAAGGGCGAAAAAGAAAATGAGAATTTTTACATTATTTAGTGTTAAGGTTTATATCGAGTTGTAGCGTTACTCCCGTTAGAGACGGGGTTCGATAACGGCTAGCCTGTATGACTAGTTGGTTGATTATATTATAGCAATCTTTTTTTTAACACTGGTTCATGTAGAAGTCGTGTAGTACTGCCAACAATAAACTCAAATAAAGAAGTCCAACCTCTTACTGACGAACATACGATAAACTCAAATAAAGAGGTCCAACCTCTTACTGACGATCAAAGCCAAGACCGTTTCCCCTCCCCGATAGTAGCAAGGGCTATAATATATGTAGCCACTGTTTCCTCAAAGAAAAAATCCTGTCACACATTAGTGATATTTCTATTACCATTATGTATTTGTTTCCAGTTGTAAATCAGCGCATTCCTGTTTTTGGTATGTGTAATTCCTGTTTTTGGTATGTGTAATTCCTGTTTCTGGTATGTGTAATTCCTGTTTTTGGTATGTGTAATTCCTGTTCAGTAATAAGATCACTGACTTAAGAGCGGTTTTTTTACCTGTAAATTTACTAACCGTACACCGTTGCGAACTGGGGTGGTTATTTGATCAGGAAGAGACATCTTTGTGGTTTGCCTTTATCACTTACTCCAAGTTATTCAAAGCCACGTAAAATAAGTTTAAACTTAAGGCCTCTCCAAACTAAAGCCTCTGCTCTATCAATTGAAACTGGAGATCAAAAACAAACGGGAAGGTCAAGAGGGCGCTATTGGAAGACGCGAAGCACTCTTTTTACATGAAGGTAAAAAGATCAATTGTACTCGAATCTTACTTAAATGACACGAAACAAGAATTTTGATGTTCTTTCTCGATCTAGTAATCAGCTTTCGTTTTTAAGAGCACTTATCTATATAGGCCATTGGAGGTTTTATCTTTTGGAATAGATTCATGTTTCCCTATGAGCTTAGGCATGTACTCTGTATAACGTTAATCTGAAAGAGGTTGTTTTAACGGCTTAGTCGTATGCTTTAGTCCATTTCGACCTCACAAAGAATTTATCTTGAAATGCCTTCACTCGCACGACTTCGAGGTGGACAGATGTCCTATGTAGCGATTAGGGTAGTACAAGTCCATTGGCGTAAGGTCAAACAGACAGTCTACAAACACATGGTCACATACGTGTACGTTATACAATAGCACAGCATAACACTGCATAAGTGTGGCCCAGACAGTCAATTTTCTGTCGAAGCGATCTAAGGAATGAAACACATATATATATAACGATATATTTTTCATTTTATATGTTTCATAAACTAAGTTATGCACTTAGCAATGCGTTCATATTGACTGCATATTAGAAAATGTATCGAAATATATACCGTCTTAAAACTTCATGTGCTAATCAAACGTTCTACATACGAGATGTTTTGCCTACAATGAGCCTCTGGTAGTCATTAATCCAGGTCTGTATGTCAACTTCTTCGTCTTCTCTATAGGTTAAGATTTTATTTATGGTGTTGCCCGTATCTCTATAACAGTCTATTTAAGGAGTCGCGCGCCTCCCAGGACTCCTTCACGGCGTTACACCATATATCGTGTAGAACACAAATACATTTGTTTTTTATTTTTCTAGGTAGTACCTATAGAGTAAAACAACTACCGCTCAGCCAGTACACAGCTGATCACGTAGACGTATTCATGGCTCTCCTTTAGCGAAGAATATTTTTGTTGCTTCTCTTTGTAATTGCCAGATTTTACAAGCCCTACAAGACAAACGACGTTTTAATGTAAAGTACTTATTGTTACGATAAAAAGGAGAGAGTCGTCAATTACGAGTGCATGGACATATACGAGCATAACTCTACAATCGTAATAGACTGTAAACAAACAGTTTAGATCATCCTGCATTGAATACGTGCGTGTGTTCACGTTCATGACTCTCTTGTCAAAATAAAATAATAGATAAATAATATCAAACATATAATTACGTCATTAATAAGATACCGTTTAGCAGAATATAGGTGTGTTCACGATTCTGCAACCGTGAAAGACAAAACGTGCAGGTTCTGTTGTAGTTGTGACGATTAAGGTTTAAACAACTGTTGTTGCTGTCACTGTCAGGTATAGCCTACCTATCCCAAAGTTGATAATCTCACCCCCGCCCCTTCTCGCCTTGGTAACTCGATATATCTTTGAAGGTGGTATATTTTATCTATCGAATTCGGAGAGGATCCATTTTCCGGTCTTTGCCACGGGTCAGAGTAGAGCTGGCATGAGTTTAGCTGTTGTTTCGGGGAGATCTACGTCGGACTATTTGATGGCCGTATGATATCGTTACGCCGGGAGTCAGAGAACGTCACGCATGACTTAGGTATTGTTTTACACCCGAACGGGGCGTGCTCTTGTGAAGTTTCCGAAGTCGAATGGTGAAAATTATCTCATTGATACACAGAGAAGCCATCTGTTTCGGGTCCATAAACTACGTGTGTGTCGATCCACTGACTGCAATTAAAAGGTAAAGCATAACGTGATACGGTTATGTTTTGTCAAAGTCGTCACGCATTTCAGCATTTCAAGGCATCAAACTGAACCAATAACCTTTATTACAGCCGTTCCCGTGAAATAAGAGTAGTGTTCCATTGTCTAAGTTGAGAGATTTTATAGCACCCACTGTCTGGTAGGTTGTCTTTAAAAATGTTTAAACTATCTGTAAATAAGACAATTACCATAGAATACGTTTAACACCTAGAGTACCCTTTTTCTAATGTCTAAACGCGATAACACTTTAGTATAATTGAATTAGAATAGACCAGAACATCGTCGATCCGATAACAAAAGCCCACCGTTACAACCGTTACGTGCACATTGGTACTTAATACATTAAATCCAATTTATTTCAAGATTTAAATAAACGAGATTAAGTGTGGAATGATACGCCGTGCTGTCCGTCCGTACAGAACAAGCGTTTCAATGACAGAGTAAACGAGCATTCACACTCCCGTATTGACACCGCTCCAACTTCCTCCACGCTTTGTTTGGTCTGTAGTCTCGCGATATCGGGATAGGTTTCTTACTCAAAACGCAAGGTACGGCGTTCTTAAATGTCAAACAATTTAATCAATTAAGTAAATAGACAATTTCTTCATCTGAAGTGTCAGCATTGTCTGGTAGCTATCTTGTGTTCTTCGCCAACGATGCTAGTTAAGGAATGTTTGGGTAATTTATGCGTGTTTTGTTTGACCACCCGAGTTCCAGTCATCAAAACCTTTCCATTTTGTCACGTCTCGACTTGTAATATTACTTAACCTTGCCATCTTTAGCGTGCATACCACCAGTAACGGTTGTGTTATACTAAAACGTCAGACCTATACCCGTGATTTTTCCCAGTCCTCTATTGCACATGTAGTGCTTATACCAAAACGTCAGACCTATACCTGTGATTTTTCCCTGTCCTTTCTTGCACATGTAGTGCTTATACCAAAACGTCAGATCTATACCCGTGATTTTTCCCAGTCCTCTAATGCACATGTAGTTATATCGCATGGAGTATTGAAAAACAATGTTGTGAAGAATGTAGAAGTTAAATTGAAACATATCTCAAGCTAGACTTTATAAAACTACCGATTGTTTGACCAGGTTAACATTGGTTCTGGGTATGAAATTAGTGTATAATTTCCCACCGGGTAGCCAATATGAAACCTCTGCATTTGTGAAAGTTCTTTTTAGTATTTATTTATTGAGAAAAGCAATACTAACATGATAAAATACACCTATACTATACTTTCGTTCAATTAAATGTTGTTGACAGAATACTGTAGTTTATTCCAACATGCTTTGTTTTAACATGAAATGTACAAGTAGACTTGCAACAGCTCCTGTAGATATATTGTCTAACGGTAAACTAACACTGAGTATCAACAAACGAACGGGTTATAAGGAAGAGATAGTTGCTTTGGTAGATCTTATGAACTGGTTGGTATTAAAACAAATTAATTGAGTTTGCCTCTATACCAACTTAGTTTATCACCCATAAAATCGACACATGCAAGCTTGCTTTTTTCTTTCGGAACCATTGCTCTTAACTGATTGAGTGATTAATAGCCTGTAGAATTTTGTACAGAACGTAACATTCAACATTTTTTGCTGTTCCTATATTTTCAGGTATCTGGCAATTCTGAGTTCTTCCCCGACCAGCAACTCGCCACCAGCAGAACAAGTGGTTCCAAAACTACAGTCGGATCAGGGATCCCGTTGTTCAAACCTGGCCTTCCTCACCCCTCGCCAGAAGGAGTTGTGTGAGCACGAGAGTCGCCTACTTAATGTAGTCAGCCAGGGAGCGTCCATGGGTATCTCGGAATGTCAACACCAGTTCTCCGCCCGCCGCTGGAACTGTTCCACATACAACAACACCAGTGTCTTCGGCAAGGTTCTCGGAATTAGTAAGTATACTATATAACCCCCTGATTGGTCGATGCCTGTGAATTTATTTGTATTGGACGAAAACCATAATGGGATTGGCCAAGATGTTGTGACGAAACAAAATGTAGAACATAGCATTTGTAGCTATTATTGTATTCTATTGCGCTAAAATCACATGTACGTACATATTGATTGTCTAAACTCAGAGATATTGACAAAGTTTAGTTCTGTTAGATGGACAGTTAAGTTCCCTTCCAGTAGAAAGCAACGTACATGTAACTTAACGCACAATTCACGCGTAAATCGGCCTACATCCTCGGTCCATTGAGATTTGTAGTGGCGTGCAAACTTCCGTTTGCATCTTTGTTTTTTCGTGTTCGATTCAAATTAGTCAGGACGAATGTTTAGACTAATCTATGTTTGTTAATCCGATGTCTCTGTGGATCAGTGACGCTCTGTGACGGGGCCATGTTTCCACGTATAGGCTCGGAACTGTTCCACGCTCTCGAACAATTACACGTGGTGTCGGGAAGTAACGCGGCAGTTCATCAGGTTGCGCGTGCATTGCAGTCGTTATCTAAGTAACATAGATGTGCATCAATCAACCTGTCGCAAAGGACTGTTTTGTAGAGTTTCCTGTACTTTTAGGAAAAAAACTCATCCAATCAACAAAACTTAAGATCTATATTTGTTTTGGCGTGACGAGAGCAGCGACGGTTATGTTGAAGGGGCTGCATTGTTTGTTCTCCGCATACATACAATTATATTTGCAAGTTGTCAATCGCTTCCGTTTTCGTGTGTTTAAAAATTTATATATTCTAAAAATATCAGTTATTTACATAACCTTATGAACCAAAATTAAAACAGAGAATTCCGTTACTTTGGGATAAATAATCATGATCAACTAATTTACCTGGTAACTGTTAATTTTCAAAAATCTGTTCGATAAGTTAGTTTCGGGCGTGACGGGGATGGCTACTTGATATAATGGCTTGCGCACCAGTATGGTGGGGCCGGGGTGGACGAGATAGTGCGTACTCCATGTCCCAACCTAACGACTAGGTGACTTGCTTATCCCATGTATTTCCCGTGGGTTATGTAACTGTCAAGACCAATAAGCACGCTTATATACTTTATCTTCCAAAACGATCATGTCTGTCTTTTCATTTAGTGCTGACATTTATATGTATCATAAGATATCTTGACATGCAGGTTTAAATTCTTTAATGTGACAGCGAATATATATATATATATGCCAACAGGAAAGAGTAATGCTCGGATTAGAATCTACCGTATCAGATGACTTGATGGAGCAAGCACCACGTACACATTAAACAAACTTATACGAATGCTCTCGCCTGCTTCAGACGCCATTGTATCTACAATTTGACAATGATATGAGTATATAACATAATTGTATGTATTCAAATAATCTGAGTATCGTTACAGCCTCTGTGAAAAATCGCCACAGAATATATTCATTATTTGTCTAATGCCCGAATGTCTATTATACCAATATCGACCTAACTGTCCGTATTTTCCCTTCCAGAAAGCCGAGAAACGGCCTATATCTACGCCATATCATCAGCCGGCGTCATGTATAGCGTCACGCGCGGCTGTGCGCGTGGGGACCTCGAGCACTGCGGTTGTGACGACAAAATCAGGTGGCGGAAGGCAGGCGGAGATTTTGAATGGGGAGGCTGCTCAGAAAACACTAAATATGGGGCAAAATTTTCTAAGGAATTCGTTGATGCAAACGAGAAAACCGTTGACGAGTCCGGTTTGATGAATCTCTGGAACAATGAAGCTGGAAGAAGGGTAAGTACCGTGACGTACATCGTCCTACACGTTGTGGTCAGATTAACACAAGAACAAAATGTAGTACAAATGAAATAAGTCCTTTATCTTTTTACGGTAGAAACTGCATAAATAGTTAAGATAAACACGATACAAAGTAGTTTGTGAGATTACGTCTGGATTATATCTAATTTCAAATATAATTTCAATCATTCTGATTTTTATTTCCGCTTCTTTTCCAGACTGTTAAGACGTCAATGGAACTTCTCTGTAAATGTCACGGAGTTTCTGCAACATGTTCCGTGAAAATCTGCTGGCGGAAAATGAAGAGCTTCCGGGCAATTGGCGCCAAACTGAAGGCTAAATTTGACGGCGCAAGTCTCGTAAAGGTTAACAAGAAACGCAGAAAGTTAAAGCGGATAACGATAGATATGAAAAAGCCGACGAAAAAAGACTTAGTGTATCTGGAGGAGTCACCGGATTATTGTAATGTCGACGCCAAATACGGGTCACTCGGCACGCGCGGGCGACAGTGCAGCAAGGACAGCTATGGCCTAGACGGCTGCACGCTCATGTGTTGTGGGCGTGGCTACCATACGATCGTCAAGGAGATCAAGGAAAACTGTGACTGTAAATTTGTCTGGTGTTGTAGAATAGACTGTAAGAGGTGCTCACGAGTTGTGGAAATGCATTTCTGCAATTAAGTTTCTCTTCTCCTGCCGCTATTATTTTCGTTCTGTTTGAATTAATAGCCACCATCTGTATATACAACATGCTTTATATATTTATCTATTTTGCATAAATTATATTTATAAATATAATTAAAATATATATATCGGTGATGTTGTTATGATGGTTGACTAGGCTTAAAGTCATGGTTGGTGTTGAGGACTGTGTGTGTCTCCATTTGTGACAGATCGGTTCAAATGTCTAGATGGATGACGGACAACTGTCATAACAGGACCGTGAAAATACCGGTTAATTGTGCTCGATACAAAGCAAGTTTGCTTATGACAAGTGTTGTGAATTAAAACGTTTATGAAGACAATATTGACAAAATGTACTGAACTCGTGTGTGCTTATTGTCTCTACATATTCACAATTACAAAAAAGGCCTCGTGTTACCGAGGATGACAAGGGTATTGTGATACCAATACCAACAAAAATGAACTCGTAATATCGAGATAAACAAATACACGTTGTTCACATTTTATGAAAATCGACTATTTCTAAAACGCCACAAGGTCGTGAACGGAACCACGTGACTAGGAACGGTTGATGATTTAATATTGTGCTCTTTTTGTTCTTTGTTTCGTCTATATGTTTGTCCCTCAGTGTTCAGATTGTATTATATATAACATTTAATATATTTATTATTTGACACATTTTAAGTAAATGTAAAATATACAAGCCATGATTCGGCGAAAGGTTCTTAAATCAGCTCCCCTCGTTTCATTGTACATCAGAGTTCGCCATTGACACATGATCTCCCAGAATGCATTGCTGTCAATGGAGAGTAGCGCAAGGAACCCAGGGAATATTTGTTATGGCCTGTGGACGAGATATAACTTTATAAGTTGTCCACGACTCGGTAATAACCGGGAGTAAGGACGAAAAGTCACATCTCCAATTAATCAATCATACGATTTAGGCAGTTTTACTACCGAACTGTGCTGCTTCAATAGAAGCCAGTGAAAATTGTTAATCAAAATTAAAAATTAAAATAAATGCGAGTCTCATTGTGATATGTATTTAGTTAATGGATGAGTTTACGTACACAGTTTGTATTCTGAATAGTAGATACATTTATATATTTGTTTACGATGAGAACTCTGTAGGCTGATGTTATGTAGTGTGTAGGTCGTTACACCTGTACTGTGTAGGTTGTTACACCTGTACTGTGTAGGTTGTTACACCTGTTCTGTGTAGGTTGATTACTATTCACCTGTATATGTACATTACGTATGTTGATACATTAACATGTACTGATGTTATACCTGTAGTGTTGCTATATATTTGTATAGCGCCACATCTTATCTCGAGGAAATTGCCCTTGTTGTACATTATTGCTCCACAGGAACATGTGGTCAGAAGCATGACAAAATTAAAGATAAAATCTAGTTGAAATATAAATAAACGGAACGTCATTCATTAATGAATGTCATTGATATAAAAAGAAGAACATGGGATAGTTATATATCTTTTGTATTTCACTATGATATTATCCATAATAAGGACATTCTTCTGACCACATGTATCCGTGATATGCCCCTTCAGGGTTGTGCTCGGTTCTATAGTTTCTGTACATAAGCGATTTGTATATATTCGTCATATAAATCACCCAATAAAACGTCTCGAAAACATGTTTCATGTGTTGGTTCAATCAATACTATTATACGTTTAATTCGACAGGTTAGTTGTCATGGAGTTCTTATTAACAGGGTAGCACCAAACTTCAGATAGGAAGAAGAAAAATCACAAATATATTTATATACAAGAAGGGTTGTTACTTATGGGTGATGAAAAGGTGGTATGTACTCCCGAGGAATCACTCATCCTCACTACCGATTTATTTTCGATAATTGTGTTTGTTTACCCATTTGTATTTTTCCCTTATTTTATTTTTTTCTGGTTTCTGTATATAACGATAAAGTCAGTTGCAGATACTGATAGTAGTATAGTAGGGCGTATCGAGACGGGAGCCATATGATTTTGTCATATTCCCTCACTCATTATTTCAAATGTCAGCATATCCGGTTCCGGTAACGCTGCTGGAGTAGTTAAACTGTATTACATGCCTTGGTATTTTATTTCTTCCTGCTTAGCAGCGTCTTTGATACTTAGGATCCTGACCAAACGAGCGCTGATTGGTCAATCTGCTTTTGTTTTTGTTTAATATTTGGATATCGTGTTTTTTCTTTGTGAACGCGTGTGAGATGATTAGTCGGTGTTTACTAAGAAGTATTCAGCACGGTAATTTGTTGAAATAAATTTGAAAACGTCTAATTTCAGAATGGATACTCTCTTGCATGTGTACATTACAACCAATGCATTTCTAGGATATCGTAGAAATTGCCTTATCAAGGGCTAATTTAATTAGTAGTCCATCCACCACATAGGTCATCCACGTATGTGCATGTCTGCATTAGACTGCAGGCGTCTTATTGGATTTTTTTAAAATACATCGTTTCTTATTTCGTCTTTTTCACAGACACGTGTCACTTGTACAACAATAATTAATGGCGTTAGTTACATACACCGGTAAAATAATGTTCAGATGTATGACGTGAATTACATATATTAAGTCCAACAGCGTCCTTGGAGGAAAATACTTAAAGCCGCAAACTTTTTGACTTTGACAGCTCGCCCTGGATCGACAGACTCAAGAGTACATTACAGTAACAGAGGGAGGTGTAGCGATCCTATGGCTGGAGTCAAAACAGCGAGAGGAAATATAAAACCGGGGACAGATCATTTACTGGGTGTCAGAAGTAATTAAAGTTGTATCATGTTGGATTCTTAGGTGTCACACCAGTAAGAAAAACGATTGTTTGTTATTTATACAGCTAAAGTGTATACATGTTTTCTTAAGTCATGGAGAATGAATGGGTGTCACATTTAGTGGAGATAACGCCAATAAATACTCTGGTAATCAGATGAGAACAGATTTCTCTATCACCACCTGTCACCGGCTCGAAACAGTCGTGCTTGATGAAAAAACAACAAAGTCCGGGATCGAATTCCTCGGCTAAACCTAACCATTGTTGGCAGTTGTACTGTACGGAAGCCAGGCGCCATTCATAAATCTCGTCAAGTTTTAAACGATTCAATATTTACTGTAAAGCATAACTGATCAGCGATTTTTCATATTAAACTACATATATTTTAATCATATCAAATTTCTGCCTCTGGCGAAAATGAGATAGTGTTTAAAGGAATGTACTCAATAGAATTGGAATGGGTTCGTTTACAATTCAATTTGTGGTTACTTAGTCTGGGACAATTAACGTCCAGCCCACTGACAGTTATCTTGGCCGAAATCTTCACGGTATTGATGTTCGGAATAAGTGACCAATAAGACCGATGACAAACAGGATAATACCACAAAGTGTATAGACCATGGAGTTCCGCCAAGTCTGGTCCGCTACAGACAAATAAAATTAAAACTTTCAGACCAAATTATTTCAATCATCTCCGAAGTCATAATCATTGTTTAAGTCCGTATCTTTCTCTGATATATTCGAATTCATAAACAAGTCGTTTTAGTGATTCAATATAATCAATAATGATATTCTAATGAAGATTAGTTTCGATTTCAAACTTTAAAGCTAACACGGTAATCTTCTTCACAGAATGGCGCGGGGCTTGATCGTCTGTACTAACGAGAAGAAGACACATCCGATTGACATGTGTAAATGTATATATCTAAAAATTTAACTTATTTTCCGATTTTAGCCGACACACCTTTGCTGTTATCCTTAAATCTGACGTGTAAGATCACGAATATCGTCTCGAGAACCACCAAACCTTGACGAAAGTTATAGGAAACAAGTGATAAAAATAAGAAATTCCTCTCGAGGAACGTCAAAATCATACCGATCCCCTTGCATTCAGGTTCTAATGGAATGCGTTTCTACTGGTTATGTTTATAAAATGGGTTGCATTGAAAATGTTAAAATAACTCGCTGAAAACTAGAATGTACAAGTATACATTCGTTGGACGGTAAATATGTGTAAGTTTAGCAACTGGGTTACAATAGTGATCCTTTCCATAGTAGGGATAAAGTTTGATTTTGTGTAATTTGATTGAGCGTTATTTAATGTACAAATTACTATAATTACTAGTAACTATTGATGGAGAAGTGAGGCTTGGTAGCAAGAAGCAGATTGAGGGAAGAAAGCTAGAAGCACAATGAAAGTAAAACGATGGAAACCACAACGAAGCTGGGAAGCTGCAAGAAGGAGGAGAAATTTTAAGCGCAGGGAAGGAGGGAAGCTTGGAGCATAATGAGGAAAGGAAGCTGGAAGACAAAGAGAGTAGGAAGCTGGAAGCGCAAGGAGGTAGTAGAAAGCTTGAAGAACAAAGAGGGCAAGAAGCTGGAAGGACAAGGTGGAAGTAGGAAGCTGGAAGGACAAAGAGGGCAAGAAGCTGGAAGGACAAGGTGGAAGTAGGAAGCTGGAAGGACAAAGAGGGCAAGAAGCTGGAAGGACAAGGTGGAAGTAGGAAGCTGGCAGGACAAGGTGGAAGTAGGACGCTGGAAGGACAAATAGGGCAAGAAGCCGGAAGGACAAGGTGGAAGTAGGAAGCTGGAATGACAGGGAGGGGAGGAAGCTTGAAGGACAAGGTGGAAGCAGGAAGCTGGAAGGACAAGTAGGGCAAGAAGCTGGAAGGTCAAGGTGGAAGTAGGAAGCTGGAAAGACAAGGAGGGTAGGAAGCTTGAAGGGCAATGTGGAAGTAGGAAGCTGGAAGAACAAGGAGGGTAGAAAGCTGGAAGGACAAAGAGGGCAGGAAGCTGGAAGGACAAGGGGGGTAGGAAGCTTGAAGGAGAATGTGGAAGCAGGAAGCTGGAAGGACAAGTAGGGCAAGAAGCTGGAAGGCCAAGGTGGAAGTAGGAAGCTGGCAGGACAAGGTGGGTAGGAAGCTGGAAGGACAAGGTGGAAGTAGGAAGCTGGAAGGACAAATAGGGCAAGAAGCTGGAAGGACAAGGTGGAAGTAGGAAGCTAGAATGACAAGGTGGGTAGGAAGCTTGAAGGGCAAGGTGGAAGTAGGAAGCTGGAAGGACAAGGTAGGTAGGAAGCTGGAAGGACAAAGTGGGTAGGAAGCTTGAAGGACAAGGTGGAAGTAGGAAGCTGGAAGAACAAGGAGGGTAGAAAGCTGGAAGGACAAGGTGGAAGTAGGAAGCTGGAAGGACAAGGTGGGTAGGAAGCTTGAAGGACAATGTGGAAGTAGGAAGCTTGAAGGACAAGGTGGAAGTAGGAAGCTGGAAGAACAAGGAGGGTAGAAAGCTGGAAGGACAAGGTGGAAGTAGGAAGCTGGAAGGACAAGGAGGGTAGGAAGCTGGAAGTACAACTAGAATGAATAGCTACTAGCACAAGGCGTCTTGGAAGAGGGGAATTTTGTTACATCGATTTAGCAAAGCCATTTTACGTAGTTACTAATTATCGATCTCAATAGAAATGCTATTAAGGTTCTATCAGATGCAATGGACAATATGCGAAGAAACAAATTAACATAAACTTGAAACAAGGGACACATACTTTCTTCACGGGGATATCGACAATGATGTGATAAATTGGTAATCTTGCACCATTCATATGTGTTCATTGATAAGTAACCCTGGGTATTTGGTGCTCACGTCGTCCAGTGTCTAGGCTGCCCAGACAGCTTTCTATCCCCTAACACGGCTTCAGCCCCACCACACTCAGTAATTGTACGTCTTAAAATTGTTTACCCAGAGTGCTTTGGCAAACACTTGGGACCTTTCCTTTATACCTACAATGAAGGGAACACACTAAACAGAATAAGATTTGCTGACGATGTTAGTAATGAACAAACAGATAGATACACGAGGGCGGCAAGTTTATAGATGAAATCATTGAGTAGGAAATGAAGCAGCGAACACAGGAGATTGAAAATAGAAAACAATTACACCGCGTCATTTATACCAAAGCAAATGACCCACTGGGAAAGACTTGGTTAGCCACTGGGGTGTCTAGGTATATTATGCTGGTAGCGTCCAATTTAAACGTATACAATACCTCTTATTTTGATAGTTTAATTTAAAGCGAACTATTAATGAAAGTCACTGTGACAACAGAAAACATAATGGATGTATCGTGTATTCGTATGTCTCCAATTTGTCTAAAGCGAGCTGATTCATCATGACATCTGATCGGTAATCCACACCATAGTGTGACGTTACCAGAAGGTCACCCTGGGTACATTGGTGTGATCTATCTGTGCAATCTTAGGGTTCGGAAACATACTTAAATATTACAACATTCTGAAGGAACATTTCAATGACCGTTTCATTACAACCTATAATAAAATCATCCTTTTATTGTTTCATTTTCATAATTAATAAAAAGTTTTATAAACACCATATTCTATTTAATGTTTAAGTACTGTGATTTATAGGACGTTCTTAGTCACAAAGGACTGGCAGTTGTCAGGGCAACAAGAACTAACAAAACCGGAAGTTGCTGAAACATCGGGAACCTATCAGAATCTGACGTCATTAAGAACCATAACATTAAAGGACACTAAGTTTATGTAGACAACAGAAACCTCTTGATGTTGTTGAGGGCAACATGAGTCTTATATAACCATATATTACAGAGAATCACAGAAACCTCGCGGAGCTCGATGTTGGTGAGGGCAACATGAGTCTTGTATAACCATATATTACAGAGAATAACAGAAACCTCGCGGAGCTTGATGTTGGTGAGGGCAACATGAGTCTTAAAAAAACATATATTACAGAGAATAACAGAAACCTCGCTGAGCTGGATGTTTCTGAGGGCAACATGAGTCTTACATAACCAGATATTACAGAGAATAACAGAAACCTCGCTGAGCTGGATGTTACTGAGGGCAACATGAGTCTTATATAAACAGATATTACAGAGAATAACAGAACCTCGCAGAGATTGATGTTGGTGAGGGCAACATGAGTCTTATATAACTATATATTACAGAGAATAACAGAAACCTCGCTGAGCTCAATGTTGGTGAGGGCAACATGAGTCTTATATAACCATATATTATAGAGAATAACAGAAACCTCGCTGAGCTCGATGTTTCTGCGGGCAACATGAGTCTTATATAACCATATATTACAGATAATAACAGAAACCTCGCTGAGCTGGATGTTACTGAGGGCAACATGAGTCTTATATAAACAGATATTACAGAGAATAACAGAACCTCGCGGAGCTTGATGTTGGTGAGGGCAACATGAGTCTTATGTAACCATATATTACAGAGAATAACAGAAACCTCTCTGAGCTCGATGTTTCTGAGGGCAACATGAGTCTTACATAACCAGATACTACAGAGAATAACAGAAACCTCGCGGAGCTCGATGTTTCTGAGGGCAACATGAGTCTTATATAACCAGATATTACAGAGAATAACAGAAACCTCGCGGAGCTCGATGTTGGCGAGGGCAACATGAGTCTTATATAACCATATATTACAGATAATAACAGAAACCTCGCTGAGCTGGATGTTACTGAGGGCAACATGAGTCTTATATAACCATATATTATAGAGAATAACAGAAACCTCGCTGAGCTGGATGTTACTGAGGGCAACATGAGTCTTATATAACCATATATTACAGATAATAACAGAAACCTCGCTGAGCTGGATGTTACTGAGGGCAACATGAGTCTTATATAACCATATACATTTGTATTACAGAGAATAACAGAAACCTCGCTGAGCTCAATGTTGGTGAGGGCAACATGAGTCTTATATATAACAGAAACCTCGCTGAGCTGGATGTTTCTGAAGGCAACATGAGTCTTATATAACCAGATATTACAGAGAATAACAGAACCTCGCAGAGCTTGATGTTGGTGAGTGCAACATGAGTCTTAAAAAAACATATATTACAGAGAATAACAGAAACCTCGCTGAGCTGGATGTTTCTGAAGGCAACATGAGTCTTATATAAACAGATATTACAGAGAATAACAGAACCTCGCAGAGCTTGATGTTGGTGAGGGCAACATGAGTCTTAAAAAAACATATATTACAGAGAATAACAGAAACCTCGCTGAGCTGGATGTTTCTGAGGGCAACATGAGTCTTACATAACCAGATATTACAGAGAATAACAGAAACCTCGCGGAGCTCGATGTTTCTGAGAGCAACATGAGTCTTATATAACCAAATATTACAGAGAATAACAGAAGCTTCGCTGAGCTCGATGTTGGTGAGGGCAACATGAGTCTTAGATAACCATATATTACAGAGAATACCAGAAACTTCGCTGAGCTCGATGTTGGTGAGGGCAAAATGAGTCTTGTATAACCATATATTACAGAGAATACCAGAAACTTCGCTGAGCTCGATGTTGGTGAGGGCAGCATGAGTCTTATATAACCATATATTATAGAGAATAACAGAAACCTCGCGGAGCTCGATGTTTCTGAGGGCAACATGAGTCTTATGTAACCATATATTACAGAGAATAACCGAAACCTCGCTGAGCTCGATGTCGGTGAGGGCAACATGAGTCTTGTATAACCATATATTACAGAGAATACCAGAAACTTCGCTGAGCTCGATGTTGGTGAGGGCAGCATGAGACTTATATAACCATATATTACAGAGAATAACCGAAACCTCGCTGAGCTCGATGTCGGTGAGGGCAACATGAGTCTTAGATCACCATATATTACAGAGAATAACCGAAACCTCGCTGAGCTCGATGTCGGTGAGGGCAACATGAGTCTTAAGTAACAACATATTACAGAGAATAACTGAAACCTCGCTGAGCTCGATGTTGGTGAGGGCAGCATGAGTCTTATATAACCATATATTACAGAGAATAACAGAAACCTCGCTGAGCTCGATGTTTCTGAGGGCAACATGAGTCTTATATAACCATATATTACAGAGAATAACAGAAACCTCGCTGAGCTCGATGTTTCTGAGGGCAACATGAGTCTTATATAACCATATATTACAGAGAATAACAGAAACCTCGCTGAGCTCGATGTTTCTGAGGGCAACATGAGTCTTATATAACCATATATTACAGAGAATAACAGAAACCTCGCTGAGCTCGATGTTTCTGAGGGCAACATGAGTCTTATATAACCATATATTACAGAGAATAACAGAAACCTCGCTGAGCTCGATGTTTCTGAGGGCAACATGAGTCTTATATAACCATATATTACAGAGAATAACAGAAACCTCGCTGAGCTCGATGTTTCTGAGGGCAACATGAGTCTTATATAACCATATATTACAGAGAATAACAGAAACCTCGCTGAGCTCGATGTTTCTGAGGGCAACATGAGTCTTATATAACCATATATTACAGAGAATAACAGAAACCTCGCTGAGCTCGATGTTGGTGAGGGCAACATGAGTCTTATATAACCATATATTACAGAGAATAACAGAAACCTCGCTGAGCTCGATGTTTCTGAGGGCAACATGAGTCTTATATAACCATATATTACAGAGAATAACAGAAACCTCGCTGAGCTCGATGTTGGTGAGGGCAACATGAGTCTTATATAACCATATATTACAGAGAATAACAGAAACCTCGCAGAGCTTGATGTTACTGAGGGCAACATGAGTATTAAGTAACAACATATTACAGAGAATAACTGAAACCTGAAATTGATATTCAATACAGGAACCGGAAAGAACTGATAGAACTTGGAATATGTGAGGACAACAGGAACATCAGAACTGAAAATAGTGAGAGCAACGGGTACCTAATATATTTAGAAATTGACGAGGACGGCAATACCTTAACAAAACAGGCAATTGGCGAGGACTCTGGGAACCTAGAAGAACAGGATTTTAGGGCAGCAACACGCTAATAGAACCGGAAGTTGATGAGGACAACAAATACGTGACAGAACCTGACATTTCTGAGAAAACCAGGAACCTGATATAAATGTATGTTGAGGAGGACAACATTAACCTATACACAACATGACATACAAAGTATTGAGCACAACATGAACCTTTGTAACACCAATCTAACAGTACTGACTGTTGATGAGGCCAACGGAAGCCCTGTGGAACATTTGATGGTGAGACAACAGGAAGCTTAAAGAACCATATACCAGAAAGGGCAATAGGAAGCAAACTATTTAATTCGGATGTAAGTGAGAAAAACAACAACCTCAAAGAACCAGAAGTTAGTAAAGAGAAACCGGAACGTAATAGAACCAGATTGTATTAGACAGATGTTGGTTGGAGCAATAAGCACCTGTTACAACAAGAAGATAAGGAAGACACATATATGTTAGAACTGGAAGTAGCTGGGGCAATCATAGATCTAATAGAATCGGTAGTAATATCAAAGTTTTACTTTCTACACAAACAATGTACTTATTAAATGTGTCGCAACGTTTCAAGACCGCCTGGTCCATTTGTCAAGCCTCAAGACCGCCTGGTCCATTTGTCAAGCCTCAAGACTGACAAAGAGACCAGTCGGTCTTGAAACGTTGCGACACGTTTAATAAGTACATTGTTAGTGTAGAAAGTAAAATTTTGATATCACATATTTCCAAACTGATGAATCTTATTGAAGATATTTGAATCGGTAGTAGCTAAGGTCAGCACAGATCTAAAACAACCGGAAGTAGCTAAGACCAACGCTATACGAATAAATGTCAACAGAGAACCAGACGAACTCTCGGTCATCACAATTTAATAAGAACGGAAGTAATTGAATTTAAAACATATATAATAAAACAAGGTGTAGCTGAGGTCAATATCGGATATAACGGAATGAGAAATAGCTGATGCCAACGCTAGTCTAATACAACTGACAAAAACTAATGCCATTACAAATATTTTTTAACCGGAGGTAGTTGAGGTTAACATGAATTCAATACATTAACGTGTAGTCAAGTCCAAAACAGATCCAAGAGAACCGGCTATATGTGGGAACTTCAGATTGTACAGAAGTGCAAAATATATGTAGGTGTAACGACTTACAATTATTCTTTATGGCTTCATGAATTCTAAAAACAACTTATTTTCCCTAACGATCAGAACCCATGAAGAGGGATGTAAACAATTTCAGCTATTATGACCTAACGCCTAAGTGTTGTAACTATCAATTATCTACTCGTGGTTAACAATGCTGCCAAGGTTTCGTCGTCACTTACAGAACGTGTGATAATCACCTTTGCTATAGTAATAGTCAAACCTTGGCAGCAAACCTTCGGTAAGTGAGTGAAACATGTACAGGCGTCCGATGCCTTACGTTAGAGACGTGTACTCCCTGAAACAACGGGGAAAATGTTACTTCCGTTAAACAAGGGAGGTAACTCTATGGCACTTAGAAAAAGTTTAACTTATATGCCGACTACATAAACATGTTTTGTTGTAACCAGTGTACTAAGTTCTTGTTCAGCCAATCAGATTAATGCACGTGTTGACACGTGTTTTACATGTTCGTTTTACACGGAAATTCCTTGGATACAACTATCCCAAACTTTATTCACGCAGCTTTGGGATGTCAGCCTAGAATAACATTCATGAAGTTCACGGGTTCACTTCCGGGGAATAAACACACATTTTACTCGGGTTTAAGTGATGAGGGTTTAGGTCAAAGTGTGTCCAAACAATCCCGGTGAGTTTGATCGGTCAGACTATATGGACTAGACACACGGTCAGTCAACGTTTCCCTGTGTATGGAGGCAGGTCGACGTTTTTGTTATCATTTATGTCAACTTATGAGTTTTGCGTCTGTTGTCAAGTTCTCTATATATATGGTACTGTTTAGCCTCTGTCGTCCAATTCCATCGCTTATAACCGACCAGACAATTGTTTATATATCATTTTACTTAAAGGACATCGGTGCTTCTTGTCGATACACTTGATTGTAGCATTTCGGGACGCTACTGATACCAACTATTGGTACATCGTAGCTAATTGCATGCGGGGTATAAGGTATATCGCTATGACGTCTTATTTAGAAGACTTAAAAAGACGACGGGCACAACAATTTCAGACCAACACAGAACGGATAGAATTGGGGGAAACAATTTCTGTTTACTGAAATCCACTTAACTCTAGAAGTACATTCCTCAGTTAGTACGCATAATTTATGGCGATTTTTGCTTATTATCTGAAATGGCACAGCTGGTGAGCTCGGCCGTAACTGTTTTTCGGAACTTCATAGAGCAGTGAAGGGAGGTCGTAAAGGTCTTGTTTTCGTGTGTTTTTATCTACCACCCTCACATTATTTATATACATGCCATGACCCTCCCTACTTCTCATCTAGCGTTAGGTCTTACTAGACACGAGATCTGACGCTCGATGCGCGACTGATAAGTTCATTAACTCGACATCATTGCCTGAGTTGATGACTCGAAAATCTTCTGTACGCGGACCAAACAAAATGTGTGGTTGCTGTAAATGACACAGTATTCCTTCTCCTGTAGAAATGGATACAGAATTCTGGGGAATGATGTCGGACATTTACGATCAGCTAGTGGCCCTCCTGTGGGGACTTAGAAATACGCGTATACCAGAGTACCACCAATTTGTGTCCCCTGTTTGGCGGGTTTTCTAGCGTATACATCCGGCTAATTCATTATTTCTCTTGGATTACTTACTGTATAACAAAAATGAATTTATGTATCGAATATAGAGCTTCGTTTCTGACATCGGTCAGTATAGACAGTAATGTGACACTTCCATGTTAAATTTATAAAGGTCGTATCAGATATTGATCTTCCCGTCGTCAAGTCCTTAAAAAATTGAAAAGTTACTACAAAAACGTCCGTACACTTATTCCATGATAATGATTGGTTTACCGGGAAAGTAATACAGCCGTGACAGTTTTATTGCTGGGTTGGAACCTTTCTGAAATATTCAGTCCACTTTTTGGTTGTCAACGTGTGGCGTTTTGGGTTGTTTTGATAAACTATAAAGATCAATTTCTGGTCTCTCTTAATCTTAATTATGCCTCTCTTCGTCAAAATATACCATTAGTGCCAGAGTTGTTTTAGCGACTGTTATCTTAATAACAGTTATTTGGCAACTTAGTTTAATAACTCAATGTCTGAGACGATGGTAACTTGTAACTTTTGGAATGAAAGATGGACAAAAGCAGTATTACATGAAAAAAATCCAATATTGCTTTTTTACCATGACAACGTAGCGATTGTCCACTGTCGTCAAAAGTAACCGATCAAACGTCACCCCAAAGCATAGCAAGCTACATTTATTGCGTAAAGATATCTGAATAAAAATGGCAGAGTTATTGATCATCAAAATATCATACAAATGAGAGGTCTGGTATATGGAGACTGTATTCGGTTACATAAAAACATACAGGTCTACAAAACTTCAAACAGACCGTGTTTTGTAGAATAGGAACTACTTTCGGATGTTCTTCTCTACGGGAGGCTTACCGTAACCACGTAAAAGAAAGTGGCCAAGATGGAGGACGCGTTAGCTGTTATGATATCAGCCCAACAACATGATAGTGATCTTACACGTATTTATAGTCCGCCAGATTCCCCATGTCATGTTGACGCGAAAAGGTTGACATTAGAAATGTCGGTTATGTGTGTATTATAGGACCAGGGGCTTCGTCTGAACAATCTCACAACCAATCTACGGGAGCAATACAGGAAACAGGAAAATCACAAAAGTTTAATTTCATTCTACTTTTGTTCATTTTAAACATCTCAATAGCTTTGATAAAACCGTATAACTACACGGTGGCCATCTTGAACAGATGTAGCAGGTAATGTATGAGAAACTTCCTCGTGGTGCAAGGAAGAAACAAACGGTCATTGTTAATTTGCGGGTTACATTTTGATTAGAGAGTTGGCAGACACCCACCGTCAGGTTCTGGCCTTTAGTTCTGGCTTTGAGGGTCTGTGTTTTATAGACAAACATCAAAAGTGTTCTCCATCAACATTAATCTGCCGCTAATATCGCCTTCCGGACCGCCATATTGAATTCAACCCCTTCAGGTCCCGGAGAGATTACTTGTTACCTTAATTCGAAGTTTCGACGGGTTCAACGCAATTTGGGTATTGATATTCCGTCAGTCAATTGTCTTGTTCTGTATGTGAAAAGCATCCCATTATAACATATATCACATCTGTCTAAACACTTCGCGCGCTTTGATGAGAAACAGACGACAACCACATAAGCGCGTGCGGCGAGCAGACGTTAACTTTTTACTGCATCGCGAATAATTGGAGTGAGGAGAAATTGAAATAAAAATGCAATAAATTCTACAAATTCAAAAGAAACAACTCTGGTGAAAACCCCAGTTCATTACTTACTCGTTTTAATCGGGTTAAACAATGCATTTTCTCGACAACATGACGTTTCGGATGTTCCTCCGGAGATGCGTTTTAGAGCATGGTGCACTTCCTCCGGGAGGGGTCATTCTGTGCCATTGTCGATGAATACCTGTAAGTTACTCGACACAAAACAGATTGGAACTATTATATTAGAACACTGTTACCTAATAACGCCTGAATTAGCCCATATGTTATCTGCAGTGGTCGGTGGGGTAATTGGACACATCCTCACGTAGCATAACCACCAATGATACTCGTAAATTACATAAATGGTTAAATTGGGGTATGTGGTGATAAAAAAACTTGTGACGGGGATGTTACACTTAGCGAAGGAGGCCACATTGGGGCGGTAATGAATTACTCAATTGGGGGATAGGAAGTATTAATCTCTATAAATTAATCCACATCCAAACAAATGTACGACTTGTCGTCCGCCCTCAGACTGTAATGTGACGAGACTGGTCGTGACGTCTAGATCAAGCGCTAACGACATAGTAGATTACATACGCTTGGAATGGCAAGATCAGCAGTTTTCAAAGATTTTTTCGAAATTCAAAGCAAAGCGGCAAATGTCTTTTAGTATCAATGAGTACTTAACATTGATAAACGTACACTTACTAGGTCATTTTAATAAGATCACTGAAAAAACACAAGATGTTTTAAAAAATGTGTTATATTTGTTTCGCCTTTCTTGCAGTGAAAAAGAATCTATGCAAAACAGTGTTTCCTCGTAAACTTGGTAAAGTTACGACTACAGAATGACCTTGATACAAATAATTTGAAAGATTTTCTTTTCCAAAGTGCTAAGCTGTTTTGTAACGCTCAAGGATAACTCTAAATTAGAATGGTTAATTACACACCAAAAGTAAACGCCAATATGTTGGTCCGCGTTGGCAGCATCGGCTGTTACCACAGTAGATCATTAACCCAGCAATTCATCATCGGCTCTTGGTATTTGAATCTATTTGAAGCCACACATTTCGTCATTCGAAAATCTGAAAAATTCAGAGATATTAGCGTTAACAGGTGTTAACTAATGAAACTGTTCACAATAGTCAGACCACCAACAATACGTAATGTTTGCGCATGCGTTTAACATTGTCTGGGGGTCAGCCTGCCATCCTGTCTGCGGGAACTATGGGAAAGTGTGCGTGCCAGTTATAAGAAATTAATGGCAATTACGACAGCGGGCTGAGTGAGAGACATGCGCCAGTTGTCGGGATTCCGGGACAGTGTACCACAGAAACCGGATATACACAAGCTCCACCTATATCACGTATATTGCCCATGTAGTATAGGGAAACCTGATTCGGTGTTCCCTACCACAAGGTATACTGTAGTATAGGGAAACCTGATTCGGTGTTCCCTACCACAAGGTATACTGTAGTATAGGGAAACCTGATTCGGTGTTCCCTACCACAAGGTATACCAAAATGAAAATATAAGCGCAACAATAAAGTGGATTGAGTTTGCGGCGCATTGGTGTCGTCAGCTCCATTCATTCCGAACTCAGGTGTGGTGCCTCTTGCTCATTTTTTTGTAGAGCTTCTGAATAAGGGAGCAACGACTGGGGAAACTCGAGCGCGTGAGATATACACGAAGTTTTATTTCCCCGTTATTTTATTAATATAATCCAATCAAACACTCTATATTATAGATGAGGTATAACAATATGATTAGCGAAAATGTTCGGTTAAGGCTGTATGCATGTGATTTATCAGAGTTATCTCCCTGAAAAGAGAGAAGACGAAAGAGACAATAGCAGCATTGTTAACAATGCATCAACCAAGCCCTCGCTATATGGTACAGTAAGGCACTGTAAGGCATTCGCTATAGGTTAAAGTAAGATACATCTATAGATATACGTTTTGACAGGAACAGAGATACAACCAAACGGACAGTCAAAAACAAGTTACAGTAGAAAACGGACACATGATACACTATAAAGTTCATCAAAAGGACCTAAACCCATTTTTTTAACTTCATAATCGTATAAAAGAAAAAAAAAGAAAAAAATGTTAAGTTAAATGTTCATCTGAAAATCTGGCCAGCTTGTACCGAGATAATAAGGCGTTTTATTGACTGATCTTGGCAAGATAAATACGTTGATGTTTAACCTCGAACTTTTGGAATAAGAAGCTGTAAACATTATTAGTCTGAATGTCGGTAGATTATATGATGTGTAGGACCCTGTCAACGTCTTACTTAAACTTTAATTGAAAGATCTGATTTAATTCAAAACAAAACTGTTTTGTTTCAAACGTATAATGAGGATTTACGCGGGTTCCTGGCGTGACAGTGACACATATATGACTAGCGAAGGAAATATTATAGGCGCGGAAACATTAAACATTTTTTACTTCCCTCAAAGTTCAACACGTGTTTCTTGAATTTTAGAGTACATCTTTATTACTCGATTTCAGTTTTTGACATTTTAACAGGAAAAGGTTTTACCATAGTATCAGTCGTGTACACAGATTCTCGTGGTAGACAAAGCCTGCCTATAGAACGGGTAAGGTACGGGTGTTCTTGATCAAGTTCCTTGTTTTTGGCATCTACTGTTTTCGAAATGAAACAGCTGACGTTCGTCATATTTTCTGTAAAGTTAGTGTTTGAGTCAGAATACAGCAATGTTCGGTACAACACCAATGTCTGGTTTGAATCTGTATAGACTCATAAGAGATTACACCGGTGTGTACGACGGTATTCACGGCTTACCTACAGATTTTCCCACCGCTGTTGCGCATGACGTTATTACGATACACAAGCCTTCCCCTAACCAGTGGTGTACGATGTAACTGAAGACGTATAGACTGTACGATACACAAACGTTCCCGTTAACCAGTGGTGTACGATGCCACTGAAGACGTTTAGATTGTACGATACACAAACGTTCCCTTTAACCAGTGGTGTACGATGTAACTGATGACGTATAGACTGTACGATACACAAACGTTCCCTTTAACCAGTGGTGTACGATGTAACTGATGACGTATAGACTGTACGATACACAAACGTTCCCTTTAACCAGTGGTGTACGATGTAACTGATGACGTATAGACTGTACGATACACAAACGTTCCCTTTAACCAGTGGTGTACGATGTAACTGATGACGTATAGACTGTACGATACACAAACGTTCCCTTTAACCAGTGGTGTACGATGTAACTGATGACGTATAGACTGTACGATACACAAACGTTCCCTTTAACCAGTGGTGTACGATGTAACTGATGACGTATAGACTGTACGATACACAAACGTTCCCTTTAACCAGTGGTGTACGATGTAACTGATGACGTATAGACTGTACGATACACAAACGTTCCCTTTAACCAGTGGTGTACGATGTAACTGATGACGTATAGACTGTACGATACACAAACGTTCCCTTTAACCAGTGGTGTACGATGTAACTGATGACGTATAGACTGTACGATACACAAACGTTCCCTTTAACCAGTGGTGTACGATGTAACTGATGACGTATAGACTGTACGATACACAAACGTTCCCTTTAACCAGTGGTGTACGATGTAACTGATGACGTATAGACTGTACGATACACAAACGTTCCCTTTAACCAGTGGTGTACGATGTAACTGATGACGTATAGACTGTACGATACACAAACGTTCCCTTTAACCAGTGGTGTACGATGTAACTGATGACGTATAGACTGTACGATACACAAACGTTCCCTTTAACCAGTGGTGTACGATGTAACTGATGACGTATAGACTGTACGATACACAAACGTTCCCTTTAACCAGTGGTGTACGATGTAACTGATGACGTATAGACTGTACGATACACAAACGTTCCCTTTAACCAGTGGTGTACGATGTAACTGATGACGTATAGACTGTACGATACACAAACGTTCCCTTTAACCAGTGGTGTACGATGTAACTGATGACGTATAGACTGTACGATACACAAACGTTCCCTTTAACCAGTGGTGTACGATGTAACTGATGACGTATAGACTGTACGATACACAAACGTTCCCTTTAACCAGTGGTGTACGATGTAACTGATGACGTATAGACTGTACGATACACAAACGTTCCCTTTAACCAGTGGTGTACGATGTAACTGATGACGTATAGACTGTACGATACACAAACGTTCCCTTTAACCAGTGGTGTACGATGTAACTGATGACGTATAGACTGTACGATACACAAACGTTCCCTTTAACCAGTGGTGTACGATGTAACTGATGACGTATAGACTGTACGATACACAAACGTTCCCTTTAACCAGTGGTGTACGATGTAACTGATGACGTATAGACTGTACGATACACAAACGTTCCCTTTAACCAGTGGTGTACGATGTAACTGATGACGTATAGACTGTACGATACACAAACGTTCCCTTTAACCAGTGGTGTACGATGTAACTGATGACGTATAGACTGTACGATACACAAGCGTTCCCTTTAACCAGTGGTGTACGATGTCACTGATGACGTATAGACTGTACGATACACAAACGTTCCCTTTAACCAGTGGTGTACGATGTAACTGAAGACGTATAGACTGTACGATACACAAACGTTCCCTTTAACCAATGGTGTACGATGTAACTCAAGACGTATAGACTGTACGATACACAAACGTTCCCTTTAACCAATGGTGTACGATGTAACTCAAGACGTATAGACTGTACGATACACAAACGTTCCCTTTAACCAATGGTGTACGATGTAACTCAAGACGTATAGACTGTACGATACACAAACGCTCCCTTTAACCAATGGTGTACGATGTAACTCAAGACGTATAGACTGTACGATACACAAACGTTCCCTTTAACCAATGGTGTACGATGTAACTCAAGACGTATAGACTGTACGATACACAAACGTTCCCGTTAACCAGTGGTGTACGATGTAACTCAAGACGTATGGACTGTACGATACACAAACGCTCCCGTTAACCAATGGTGTACGATGTAACTCAAGACGTATAGACTGTACGACACACAAACGTTCCCGTTAACCAGTGGTGTACGATGTAACTCAAGACGTATAGACAGTACGATACACAAACGCTCCCTTTAACCAGTATAGACTGTACGATACACAAACGTTCCCTTTAACCAATGGTGTACGATGTAACTCAAGACGTATAGACAGTACGATACACAAACGCTCCCTTTAACCAATGGTGTACGATGTAACTGATGACGTATAGACTGTACGATACACAAACGTTCCCTTTAACCAGTGGTGTACGATAAAACTGATGTACGATACACAAGCGTTCCTTTTAACCAGTGGTGTACGATGTCAATGATGACGTATAGACTGTACGATACACAAGCGTTCCCTTTAAACAGTGGTGTACGATGTAACTACATGATAATTTGGTAAATTAACTGGTAGTGTACGACAGTATATCGCACAGGTGTTCCCTTTAACCGGTGATGTATGACGATATAGAAAATTCAACGTATCACATATGTTCCTATTGCGCAGTGCCGCTGGTAAACTCATAAGCACACATGGTTAAAATTTAAACCACGTACACGGTTACATAGTATAGACCAATAAAGTTTAACAATTACATTTAGTTCGGCTGGTTATAAGGAAATATTTAATTGAAATGAACAAAATAACCAAACACAATATAAAGGACAAAAAATAGTATTTACAGTACAGCCTAATTTGATTTCCAGGGACCAGACACATCGATACACTGGTTTGCGGTACAGATTCTAAAAGAGAGGAAATGTTTCAAGGTTTGATCCCTTCATGCAAATAACCGAAACATTCAAGAATCAGCTGTGATATTAAGCGGAATGAATTTCTGGATACTTTTGCTAACCTTTCACACAGATAATGGTGTTCTATACGTTCTGGGAGTACTCTTCGATCCTCGTCACTTTCCAATATTTTGTATTCCTGCTGTCATGATGTTGACCAGCACCTCGTCAAATGACTGGCATCATAAAAATATGGCAAGCAATGGGGATTAGGGCCTTTCAGCGTACACATGGAAAGGGAGGGAGTCTGTAATAGTGTAAGTAGGGGTTCTGTCAGTGGCGCTATCGCCCTCCCTCAGACATACCGGGCAACCTAATATTAAAGTACACGAGTGGTCATTAAATAGACATCTGAGCAGAAACCTACTCTAAGGTAGGGGAGCAACAACAGACGTCTGACAGCGTCGATTACACTTTTATTATTGCACAGTAAAGGCTAACAACACTGCAGCCAGTCTCAAACGACCAATCAAAAACAGCAACACTGAAGACGGTTACAAATCAACAAATAACAAGCAGTGTTTTATACACGTTTCGGCACCACATGCATCATTATATCTAGCATGAAAAAACACCAAATTAAAATCACATTTTTCACAGGATTTTTTGTTTTTGCAGTGAAGTATTTTTTCAATCAACATCGAGTTTTTTAATACATTTTTCTGCTTTGAAGATACCCCTTAACAAGTATGATAGGTATAAATTTGCCCTCCTATCGGCTGTTTGTAATAAATGCTGGTCGTTTTTACATGTCATTTCGTTGAGAGAACATGAATCACTACATACACATGGTAAATGTGATACATGCATTTTTTTAGGGAAAAGATAGAAAACGTACTGTTACTGATAAGAGCAGAGAATTTTTTGTATGATGTGATTATGAACATTCATCATACTTCAATTATATAACACCCACTTCCTGCTCGTAGACCCTCCCAGACTCAATCATCATTCACCACAGTCTTTCAGGTCTAGGCACATATCGACTGGAAAATATAGATCGTGAACATCTTTAATAGATGATATTGATTGGGTTTTTTTGTTAGTCCTAATTCGGGGTGTTACACCAACAGATGGCGTGGTTATACACGGCAATATTCAACAACTCAACCCCTAGTTGTTTATGTTACGTACAAATACATAACGTCACAAATTCAATAAGGGGTGACGTAGCTTTACTAGCAGGGTTGCTTCACCAGGCGCCACCTAACCCTAAATCTACTACATGATCCCAAATGTCAATTACAGGGCTACATGTTCTGGGTAGGGAGTATCATTAGACACCTCAGATCAACACTCAGTATATCCCACCATTGATGGTAACGATTTACCTCAGTAGTTCAGTCACGTATTATTTAGTTTTAAGTAACTCACACTTGTGTGGCCTGAATTATACATATACAATTTGACTCCCCCACCCCAGTTAACGTGACCTTAGTCTGCTTTCCCTTCCGAGGATACATTTCTATTTGAACACCCGGACTGTTCCATACTTAAAAGCAGACTTTCCCCTGTCCGATCCCGATATATATTTATCTCTTGGCCATCAGTCCCCCCCCCNTCTGGTCAGTGCTGGAGATATCTGACCACCGATCATTCACTGCCCGGTGAGTACTAGGACGGGTTCCCCGTCAGCCCAGATTGTGCTCTCACTGTGACCCATGTTGGCATTTAACTATTATCGTATGACGCAATTCCAGTGTGAATTGTCTCTGCTCAATTTCCATTCATTTCCATTTCATTACCAGATAAGTCCTGATGAAAATTGAATTATATCATCTTGTATGTTCCTCATTATCAATTATCTTTGCGGAATAAGAATGCATATGCAAATAAAAGTACATAAGATGATAGCGCAGATGATATGTCCCCAATAACAAGTCAACATCACCGGTAATAAAATCTAGTTTACAGCTTTCTTGGTGTAACGGAGATAAATACTGAAGCATGATAGCAAACATCTATACATATTTAGGCACAAATATATTGACTAAACCCCACAAGTGACTTTTAAAGATCAAGAAGCATAACATTACATTAAATTATATGAATACTTTCTCTGTAAAAATTGTCATTTCAAATAAGAAGTGCGTTTATAGAAATATTTTCAACACACACGTAGGTCATATGTTGGCTCCAGTAAAAAGCCCATGTCCTATATAAAAAAAAGTGTTTCTGTAAATTTGCTTGAAATCAATTTAACATTTTATATTTTTACAATGTCTTCTCCATTGGTTGGAGAGTTGTTCTAAAATGGTGATGGGATCGTCTTCGTTACGATTACACGAACAAAATTGAAAATATTTTAAACATTGTAACAACAGAACTTTTCTGTCATTGGTTTAGCCAGAAAACAGGCAAGCCAACAAGAGTTGTGTCCCTTGTATTCTATCAAACAAGACAACAAATACTACACCATAATCCAGGAAATAACTTGACCGAGTTAGGAAGCTTACATCGCCTACATGTCTCCAGTAAAACAGAGATGGTTTGACTGAATTAGGAAGCTTACATCGCCTACATGTCTCCAGTAAAACAGAGAGGGTTTGACTGAGTTAGGAAGCTTACATCGCCTACATGTCTCCAGTAAAACAGAGATGGTTTAACTGAGTTAGAAGCTTACATCGCCTACATGTCTCCAGTAAAACAGAGATGTTGAGTGTGTTTGATGAGAAGGACTATGTAGTATGTAAGTGCTTGTTTCCAAATCATCACAATGAAATGTCTTTTGTAATTGTACATGTTAATTGACACGAATAAAATATGGTTTAAACCAACTAAAACAGGGATGTATATCAGACACTTAAATACACATTTTACAATACACCAATCAACGTTGGTCCTCCCTCAATGATTTACGTAAAAATCCAATTTTTATTCTTTCAATCAAAAATATAATGTTAAAAGTCATGAAATGTTTAACACATCGCTACACATATTACTTTTTGAACTTGGGTATCTAGAACCTCTGGCTTCAACCATTAAACAAGAGGCCCATGGGCCTAAACGGTCACCTGAGTCTACAGTATTTATTTTTGTTGTTGAAATATGTACCAATTTGAGTAAAAAATAGTATAATGTTAACTTAACTTTGTCAGGACCATGAGCTGATCATTCCTAGACCAATTTTAAGTGAGATCGGCCTATTAGAACTTAGTAGCAAAATAGCGGCCATGGCAGCCAAATTGTATTTCTGATTGACCCGAAAAATAACAACACTTTGTCAGGACCATGA
>NW_018406874.1:1252800-1386539 GCF_002113885.1 Mizuhopecten yessoensis
GTCTTTTATAAAGTTGTAAGTAATGTAATAGTCTTTTATAAAGTTGTAAGTAATATAATAGTCTTTTATAAAGTTGTCAGTAATGTAATAGTCTTTTATAAATTTGTAAGTAATATAATAGTCTTTTATAAAGTTGTAAGTAATATGATGGTCTTTTATAAAGTTGTAAGTAATGTAATAGTCTTTTATAAAGTTGTAAGTAATATAATAGTCTTTTATAAAGTTGTCAGTAATGTAATAGTCTTTTATAAAGTTGTAAGTAATATAATAGTCTTTTATAAAGTTGTAAGTAATATAATAGTCTTTTATAAAGTTGTAAGTAATATAATAGTCTTTTATAAAGTTCAATGATCTTACTTTGAATATCCTCCCCGTCAAGGCCCAGCAGCTCATTGCGTACATCTTTTTGATACCTGGCCTTGGTGTGTAGGTGTAGCTCCTTAGACTTGACAGAGTTACCTGTCCCTGATGAGGAAATTGTAGCTAACTTGTCTGCTGCAAGAGCTTTTTCTGCTGTAGTTGGCTGCAAGACCATGTAATTTATTGTTATACAAGACCATGTAATTTATTGTAATACAAGACCATGTAATTTATTGTAATACAAGACCATGTAATTTATTGTAATACAAGACCATGTAATTTATTGTAATACAAGACCATGTAATTTATTGTAATACAAGACCATGTAATTTATTGTAATACAAGACCATGTAATTTATTGTAATACAAGACCATGTAATTTATTGTAATACAAGACCATGTAATTTATTGTAATACAAGACCATGTAATTTATTGTAATACAAGACCATGTAATTTATTGTAATACAAGACCATGTAATTTATTGTAATACAAGACCATGTAATTTATTGTAATACAAGACCATGTAATTTATTGTAATACAAGACCATGTAATTTATTGTAATACAAGACCATGTAATTTATTGTAATACAAGACCATGTAATTTATTGTAATACAAGACCATGTAATTTATTGTAATACAAGACCATGTAATTTATTGTTATACAAGACCATGTAATTTATTGTTATACAAGACCATGTAATTTATTGTAATACAAGATAATGCATTTTATTGTAATACAAGACCATGTTATTTATTGTAATACAAGACCATGTTATTTATTGTAATACAAGACCATGTAATTTATTGTTATACAAGACCATGTAATTTATTGTTATACAAGACCATGTAATTTATTGTAATACAAGATAATGCATTTTATTGTAATACAAGACCATGTTATTTATTGTAATACAAGACCATGTTATTTATTGTAATACAAGACCATTTTATTTATTGTAATACAAGCACAAAGTCAGTGAGGAATACCAATTAAAAGCCAAAAGTTAAAATGTTTCATTTACAGGGAACTTAAACAAAGACATACATAAGTTAGCGTTATATATGTGTCAGACTTATCCAACAATCTTATTGCAATGCTTTAGCCTAACACCAACAAAGATGTTAACTGGGGTTCAAAGTTTACTATTACTTAGGGCAGACCAACTTGGTGAGTAGTTTGTTGGATTTCTACTCCTAACACGACAGAAATAACAAAGTAATTGTTTTTCCACTCAAGTTCTGAAAACTAACCATCTCAACAAAATTTGGATACTTTCTGTTTAGTTTCAATTTTGAAATGTCCCATAATTTAATATAGATCATTCCTATGTCTGAGTGGAAGAACCCTTGCTCAACAAAGCATTTTAACAATATTGACTGTTAACATGACAGCAGGTGGTTACAAACAAATTATTTTTGTGCAAACCGATGCAAGAGAATCTGTCCTATCATCTACAACAGTAGCAACAGATGATGACACAACATTTAAGAAACTTTTGAAATGCTAGAATTGTTAAATAATGTCTATTTCACACTTCAAAAACAAAATCTGACATATTGAACAATCTATGATTTTAGTAATGTTTTAAGATTCAGGGATATATTATCTGAATCTATCATTATCCTTGAAAAATTACATTAAAATTGTCATAAATTAAGTACAGCATAAGTTTTTGCATAACATGTTTATGTAAACCATGAGGTATGTTGAGGATGATACAGAATCGTATAATACAAAATGTATGTTGAGGATACAGAATCGTATAATACAAAATGTATGTTGAGGATACAGAATCCTATAAAACATGATGTATGTTGAGGATACAGAATCCTATAATACAAAATGTATGTTGAGAATACAGAATCGTATAATACAAAATGTATGTTGAGGATACAGAATCCTATAATACATGATGTATGTTGAGGATATAGAATCCTATAATACAAAATGTATGTTGAGGATACAGAATCCTATAATACAAAATGGACTTTTATTTATACATGTACTGCCGCTTTAAGTTTTTTCCAATACTTCATTAAAAAAGGAATACTTTTTGTTTCTGATTTCCTGAAAAAGTACCTACCAATTTGGTGTAACCTTTAGTAAAAAGGAGGGAGTTTTTTATGATTTCATTCATTAAAACAACTACGGGTATCAATACAAACACACAACTATCATACCAATTTTTCAGCTTCAATTATTCCCTTCAGGAAGTCCACTTTTTTATTGTAGTCATTCAAAGTTTCCTGACTCGGCTTACTGAAAACAAACAAAAAAGCATCAAAGAATTTGTTTAACTTATCATCTCTGACTAAACAAGTTCTTGAAACAACATTTCGATCCTTTATCTGTAAATATATTGAATCAACATTTTGGTCCTTTATCTGTAATTATTACGAAACAACATATTGTTCCTTTATCTGTAAATATATTGAATCAAGGTTTTGATCCTTTATCTGTAAATATTACGAAACAACATTTTGGTCCTGAATTTGTAAATATTATCAAGAATTTAGATATCCACTTAAAAATGATATTAATACTAAAAGAAGATGTAACTTTGACACCCATGCTGATCCATTTTGTTTACTTTCAACTGTTTTAACTTGTCAACATTATATCATGATAAAAACATTTATGTGCTTAAATATTTTTAGTACAAAAGCGAAATGTTCATTTCACTACAAATATCATGCATTTTGTCAAATTAACCCCCTTTGGTCTTTGGTTTTTGGGTTTCTCTTTTTCCCCTTATGATTAAAATTTTGTTCTTTTCAAACATTTAATTCATTGAAGAAAAAAAGTACTTTGATGCATGAAGCACTGTAGCATACCATGGGGACTTCTTTAATTCACTCAGTTGATCTTGTAGTGCAGTAATGAACTGAAATTAAAATTATGAAACACAATACAAAAATTGTCCACAGTAAAACAAAGTCCTATATGACACAAAAGTTATGTCTAAAGTAATCTTTTCATTCACAGTTAATCAACATCATGTATACAAAGGGAAATAACTCATATATTTCATAGAAATAATAGTTTGCTTGGCAGTGTCTGATTGTGCTATGACTTTACTTTGGCTTCAGCCCTCAAGTTATATACTGATATACAGTATGTTTAATTGTATCAGCGAGACAATTGGTGCCTTGGCTTGTGACTGACACATGGGCATCACTTGAATCAGTGTGTCAATGATTTAATATAAAATGTAACCAACCTAATGAATGTATCAATCTTTTTTAATCCAAATGTTAACCATATAAGAGCAAGGTGTCAACTTTCTAGATAAATTAAGTTTCTTTGAACCTCCCAGTTCTAGGTAGTTTACACCCTTGGGCTGGCAGGAAGTAAAGAATCTTGGAGGGTGAAAACTAGGGCCACATTCGCGTATACCGGTTGAAACAGTTACGTGTGGCGCAGAAATTCTCCATGATAAACGAACACACTTGGACCGTTCTATAAGCAGAGCTAAAAATGATCTGTACCTGTCGTTTTCTTTACAGGTTCAAGGGTTTCAACTGGATACGCGAATGTACCCTTAGAAATGTCATGTTACTAGGCTGCTTATAGGGAAAGTTTTCCTGTAATATGTAACAGAGGGCATGATTAATTAAATATAAATCACTGCCTCCGCTAGGGATCGAACCCGGAACCTCTAGCTTACTAGACCTACGCTCAACCAATCGAGCTAAAGAGAAGTTCTCCATAGCCGAGCGATATATTGCGGCTAGTATTTACCAGGGTTACATACTCCCCTTCCAGGAAAGACCTTGTCCTCAAGTTTTCCAAGGGTAACAGCGATGCTTGTGGAGCAAGGCCAAGTAGTTTTCCCGGGTCCCTACCTGGGCGCCAATGTAACAGAGCGCATGATTAATTAAATATAAATCACTACCTCCCCTAGGGATCGAACCCGGGACCTCTGGCTTACTAGTCTTACGCTCAACCGATCGAGCTAAAGAGAAATTCTCCATAGCCGAGCGATATATTGCGGCTAGTATTTACCAGGGTTACACTATACAGCAGATGAACGTCGATCTAGAACGTCTAGTGTAGTGAATTATTTGATCCCCATGTTGTACTGTCTTCATTTCCCCTTTATATAAAGAAACAAATACTGCAATCTTTTCCAGTCAGGGTGCAACTAGGTGCATTATTTACAGACAATTTAGAGCCGATTTGTGTGTTATCACGTACAGGAGACTGTGATGTCAACATCTGAAGAAGACCCAGCCGAGTGCACCTTCAGGAAAAAGCAAACAGTATCGACATCGGGTCTCACTAATTTGCGCCATAGGAGATTTAGCGCCATAGGAGTTTTTGCAAGCCATAGCAAAATGTAAGTGTTATAAAAATCCAGTCAAGTACTTGTCTTGTCCTATTCATTGCGTATTTTGCAAATGTGCGAGTTATTTCCCTTGAAATTGACTTCTGAATCGCGAAGAATTATTTTGTCGATTTCCTAACAAAATAAACATTTTTTAAGAATGAAACTTTACCACAACCTGTTTTTTGCATAAACCAAAGTGAAAACCCAGTTATTTGCGGAAAATAATTCTTATATTTTGCTATGGCGTGAAAAAACACGTATGGCGCAAATTAGTGTAAAAGTGCTTCGTGATCAAGATCGATTTTCTAACAAAGTGCACATTTTTTTTAAATGTTACTTCACCAAAACATGTTAAATGAGTATACCAATGGAAAAATCGAAATATTTCGTGGATATAACACTTACATTTAGCTATGGCGTGCAAAATCTCCTATGGCGCTAAATCTCCTATGGCGCAAATTAGTGTGACCGTCGACATCGACCCATATAGCATACCTTTTCAAGTCTCCAATCCCATGCCGTTTTGTCTTTCGCCATAGTTTCACATCTTGCTAGAAGGCGATTGAAATTTATTTCTAGTCGTGTGGCCATGGCCAAGTTGGCATATATTCAATGTCAAGTGGAACCTTTTAAAGACGTGTACGTTCACCTTCCACAAAACGTTTTGTAGATACCGATTTTTTCATTATCGACAAAAATTGCCCTCGGGATTGAAGAGCTATTTCCGGTACGGAAGTGCATGGTGGTATCTATGGTTATTGTACACAAAGGGGGAACAGCCACATGTAAGCAATCATCCGTAATCTTTATTCATTTATATGTTCTAGAATTTACAATAGATGAAATCGATACTTTCACGCAATGTCACGGTCGAGCTACGCATAGTTAAGTCTCGAAAATAAGGTTAATCTGGTTAAAGAGGCCTAAACAAACAACGTGTTGACATTGCGATTCCCAAAGTAAACATTGATCTACTTTATAAAAACATATTTATGTCAATGGCATGGTGTTGTTAAATAAAAGGGATAGTGTGTCACTCCTAGATGAATATGTACCGGATATTTAAATTCTTTCAATGGTGTGATAAAGGTTGCTATTGTACCAGTGTTTGTCAGCCTGGCTTATGCAAAATAATGTCACCAAAGTGCTAAATAAATTGCACAAAGAACTGTAGTATCAAATAACAATACATACAACACAATGGAATGACAATATATATTCTGAAATGCAAGAATAAGATTTGAAATATATTGATTTTTTTTCATTTCAATTTTATTGTAACAAATCAATGTAACGGTATAGAGTGTTTTTTTTGTGACCCTATACAATAACTAAAGAAAGTACAAGTGTACATACTCCAGAAGATCAATAATTGATATACTGTTTACCATGTGACAAAGAAAAAAAAGACAGTATCGAAGATGAATATAATAATATGATAGTACATGGATAAATAATACTTATAGTTGGAAAAGTTGAACTTTTTATTTTAATCTGTCAGTACTTTAAAATGAGCAACATATAACGAAGTGTGCTTTTATTGTTTCAGATCATCATGGCTGAAATAACTCATCCCATTTACACCCCCAAAATGGGGACAGATTTTCTGTCATCAACAAATTTCAAGGTTGCTCAAGACATGTCTGTTACACCAGGGTCTATGCAAAGTATATTCAAGAAAGACTATCCTTCTCACAAACACTATGGTCGAGATGCTGAAGCAGAGCGCCCTGCATTGGCAGAGGTCATGCACAGAGATGGAACCTACTTCAGGGAAAAGGCATCCGAGACGACCAAGTCATTTGAATACAAATACATGCCTAAGATGGTGGTTCCAGATGTACACAGAAAACTGAGATCAACCAATTTTAAGATGGATTCAGATGTAAATAAAGTGAAATCATTTCAGACAATGCATGATTCGTATTTTACACCCAAAATGGATAGTGATTATGAGCGAGTTCAGCCTATAACAGCGTTGTGGGAGGTGAACATTCCTCAGGGAGATCGAGAGAAGGCTGACGAGCCTTGGTCTGACTACAGGGACCGGTACAGGGGACACGACACCACTGTACACAGAGTAGAAAAAGCACCCTCCATGCACGAAGGTAAGTCAATTGATGCTAGACATTAAATACATGCCAACTCTGAGAACTTTTTATGAATCCTGCAAATGTATATATAACAATTATTCTAATCTATGAGAAAACCAGTAAATAGTTTCGACTTTTTTCATAAAAGGATACGATAATGCATGCATGATGGATTAATGTGTGTTTGAATCAAGTTGAATGTGAAAATGATCAATGTTTTATATTCTGTAACAGGAGGGCCTCCTACTGTAAAAGGTGATAGTCGCTACACTCATTTCGACACAACACACAATGCCACATTTATGGGAGAGTTTCAGCCCCCTATCAAGTCCTTGCCTGCAGTATGTATAAATCCTCATAGGCACTTTACTGTCTCTTCTCTTACCTAGATGCGGCAACAGAACTGGTTTTATCAAAGTCAAAATTTATTGAAGTAACTAAGCCTATAGTAGCTAGACAATTTAAATAAATTGCAAAGATAACCTCTGTCTTTTCAAGATATACAGAGCTGAGCTTTTAAGACACCAAAAAACAGTGTACAATAAACCAGTTTTATTTTTAAGTATGTATTAATAACTTCCAGGATTTATGTATTTGTGGTGAATTTTAAAATAATAACGAGTGTACATTGTATGATTTGTGATCATAGCCTACAGGTACCAATGTGCCTGGTGGTGACCCCGGCAAGGAGACAGTAAGGGAGACAACCATGCAGTACTCATTTCCAACCAAAGTAGGAAACAGTGATTACAAACCTTACCTGAAGGATGAGGTCAGCAGAACACTGGGCAAGACCAACTTCAAACAAGTGGACGGCCACTGCAAATACAATGACTATCAGAGTACTGCCACAGTGTCCTACCTACCAGTCACAACACCTTGTAAGTAGTAGTATCAGTCCTATTTACCTACCTGTCACAACGCCTTGTTTGTAATAGTATCAGCCTTATTACCTACCAGTCATAACACCTTGTAAGTAACAATATCAGCCCTAATACCTACCAGTCACATCACATTGTAAGTAACAATATCAGCCCTAATACCTACCAGTCATAACACCCTGAAAGTAACAATATCAGCCCTAATGCCCACCATTCATAACACCTAGTTAATAACAATATCAGCCCTAATACCTACCAGTCACATCACCTTGTAAGAAACGATAACAGCCCTAATACCTACCAGTCACAACACCCTGAAAGTAACAATAGCAGCGCTAATACCTACCAATCACATCACCTTGTAAGTAAGAATATCAGCCCTAATCCCTATCAGTCACAACACCTTGTTAGTAACAATACCAGCCCTAATACATCCCATTCATAACACCTTGTAAGTAAGAATATCAGCCCTAATCCCTCCCATACACATCTCCTTGTAAGTAACAATACCAGCCCTAATGCCCACCATTGATAACACCTAGTTAATAACAATTTCAGCCCTAATACCTACCAATCATAACACCTTGTAAGTAAAAATACCAGCCATAATACCTACCAGTCATAACCCCCTGAAAGTAACAATATCAGCCTTAATACCTACCAGTCACACCACCTTGTAAGTAACAATATCGGCCCTAATACCTACCAGTCACAACACCCTGAAAGTAACAATAGCAGCGCTAATACCTACCAATCACATCACCTTGTAAGTAAGAATATCAGCCCTAATACCTTCCTTCAATAAGATTCATCAGTTTGGAAATATGTGAGGGTTGGTTGTTGTATTGAAAGTTAAATAAGATTACTGTATGGGTAATTCAATGTCTGTAGTTCCAATAATCAAAGCAACATCACATTGTAAGTAACAAAATCAGCCCTAATGCCTACCAGTCACATCCCCTTGTAAGTAACAATATCGGCCCTAATACCTACCAGTCATACCCCCCTGAAAGTAACAATATCAGCCTTAATACCTACCAGTCACACCACCTTGTAAGTAACAATACCAGCCCTAATACCTACCAGTAACCACACCTTGTAAGTAACAATACCAGCCCTAATACCTACCAGTCATAGCACCCTGAAAGTAACAATAGCAGCGCTAATACCTACCAATCACATCACCTTGTAAGTAATAATATCAGCCCTAATTCCTACCAGTCACAACACCTTGTAAATAACAATATCAGCCCTAATACCTAGCAGTCACATCACATTGTAAGTAACAATATCAGTCATAATACCTACCAGTCACAACACCTTGTTAGTAACAATATCAGCCCTAAGACCTTCCAGTCACATCACCTTGTTAGTAACAATACCAGCCCTAATGCCCACCATTCATAACACCTAGTTCATAACAATATCAGCCCTAATGCCTACCAGTCATAACACCCTGAAAGTAACAATAGCAGCGCTAATACCTACCAATCACATCACCTTGTAAGTAAAAATACCAGCCATAATACCTACCAGTCATAAAACCTTGTAAGTAACAATATCACCCATAATACCTACCAGTCATAAGACCCTGAAAGTAACAATATCAGCCTTAATACCTACCAGTCACACCACCTTGTAAGTAACAATACCAGCCATAATACCTACCAGGCACATCACCTTGTAAGTAATAATATCAGCCCTAATTCCTACCAGTCACATCACCTTTTTAGTAACAATATCAGCCCTAATCCCTACCAGTCACATCCCCTTGTAAGTAACAATATCAGCCCTAATACCTACCAGTCATAACAACTTGTAAGTAACAATATCAGCCCTAATGCCTACCAGTCACATCACCTTGTAAGTAACAATATCAGCCATAATACCTACCAGTCACATCACCTTGTAAGTAACAATATCAGCCCTAATACCTCCCAGTCATAACACCTTGTAAGTAACAATATCAGCCCTAATACCTACCTGTCATACCACCTTGTAAGTAACAATATCAGCCCTAATACCTACCAGTCACATCCCCTTGTAAGTAACAATATCAGCCCTAATACCTCCCAGTCATAACACCTTGTAAGTAACAATATCAACCATAATACCTACCAGTCACAACACCCTGAAAGTAACAATATCAGCCCTAATACCTTCCTTCAATAAGATTCATCAGTTTGGAAATATGTGAGGGTTGGTTGTTGTATTGAAAGTTAAATAAGATTACTGTATGGGTAATTCAATGTCTGTAGTTCCAATAATCAAAGCAAATCAACATTTTATAAAGACAGACTCCACAATGTTTTATTTGTTCAAATTGTTTTGCCTCAGACCACAGATACAGACCAGGCAAAGACCGTAACCATAGTGATCTGCCAGAAGGAGACCATGATGAACTCAGAGGTGGAGAGCGGGTCAATTTGACAACAAGTCGGTATTACCATGGAAACGTAAGTGTTTTTTTTTTACAGTTTTATCATAAAGCGGTTTGGTATAACTTTAATACTTAATTAACTTATAATAACAGACAGAACATGAAAATACACTCTCCATTTGTTATTTACAAGTATTTCTCATGTTTATGTGTTAAATATTTTGGTATTTGTTTTTCCCAGCCACCCTCTGGTTTACACAACAGCATCATATCTGGAGCTAATCTAAGGACTAAAAGTAATGTGTGGTTCGGAGAACCGAGCATGTCAAAAACATTCTACGATACCACAACAGATGACAACTTCCATCCAGTCACCGTGCCCTACACCTATAACCGAGCCAAGTTCTACAAGGATAGCGACATCCCCTTGAACTACTATGAAAGTGAGTAGACATATCCTTCAGTCTGGCCTCTTCTGAATATACCATATTACACTTACAGAATGTTCTCATGTCCTTAAAGTTGGTTTGGGTTTACAGTATTATCCATCCTATTACAAACTGGTATCTCAACTAACACGTGCAGTTACTATCATTTGTTTCTCACTTTGAGTTGATTAAATACAAGTACGCAATGTTACTGTACTTTAATTTTGGTTTCAATGTTCTCAACAAATATTATTTCATAATGTTTTCATTCTAATGAACAGAGTATTTTCTTCCCATGAATTTCCTTTTCTGTTGCATTAGCCTTATCTGGAGTAATTGTCATTCTGGACATTCTCATTTTATTGATGACTGCTATGTCCCTTTATCAACCTCTGCAAAAAGCAAAGAATTGTTGGTTATCATATTTTAAATTTTCTGTAGAGAGTGAAGCTAAGCACACATCCTCATGGACAGATTACAAGAACCCATACCGAGGGAAGACTGTACCCAACCCAGTGGCTATCAATAATGTAAGTAGAGCTAGAATTTTACCTAAATATCAATCTGTCTTCTATGAGCAATGGTGTAAATATTACTGACATGGAGCCAATCAGCATGGACCAGTAGTTTTAAAACAAGGCTGTTTAAGAATTATAGTGTTTTCCAAGAAAAGTTTCCATTAATTGCTAACATGAATTGTATTTCACATGTTTTCATTTCCAGTTGAGAAAGTCCAACATTTTGCCCCCACTCAGTGGCCCCCAGAAACACAGCACTACCCACCAAGTGACTTTCACCCCTAAGGAATCAGAAGTCTACAGCTATGACGCGGGGAGGCTACAGAAGAGTTCTGTCCCCTTGGGGACTATGAGTGCATAAGTCTGTGTCTATTCAAAGTTAACATATGATGTAACTAGAAGTTTGATTTGGTGTAATGTTGTTGCAGTCTGTTTCTGTTCCATCTAGATAGCAAGGGAAAAAACAAAGGTAAAATGATTAATTTGATTAAGATGCTGAATTTGTAAATGAACAATTCACAGTGACCTTAAAGTTGGGCCATGCATCATAAGTGATACCAATATGAGGTTTCTACCAACTAGCTTCAAGATTTTCTATTTTTCTGATTTTCTATTTTTTTCTTTGTGAAATAAAAACAGAAACTCTATTGAACTTTTCTGTCTGAAAGACAAATCAGATTTAATCCTAGAGAAGGCTATGCAAAAGATGAGGAGGAAATATCTAGTGCTAAAAATGGAAGGCAAGCAAATCAATTATGTCTATTTTTCTAAAAATAAATTAGTTTATTGCTAATGTCATGTGATATACGTGTAAGAGCTATATATATATTGTTGTCAGGTTGATGTACATTGATTCCTACAAGTGAGTGAATAACGAGGTTAAACTGTACAAACAATGTGTAGAAACTGTCTAAATCTCCATTCCAGTCAATGCATTCATATGATGTCTTTAACATCGGTATTGATGATATTGTAAAACATGTTATTTTACATACAAGTGAACAAATATTTTGTAAACCAGATTTTATTAAAACAACGAAATGATTTATATATACGTGTTATGAAAATACTTGAGTATCAGTTTGCAGTATTTACGGAATCTGAAGTATTGAACTGTTACATATCAGTGTGTGTCTACTATTTTATAAGACATTTTAGAAAGCATTGATTTTTATTTTGAGTTAGTTTTAATGTTACAAGGAGAAATTTGATTTTGAAAGTTTTTACAAAGCAAAAAATAAATGACAATTGATTTCTATCCTATGTCAGAATTTATTTTACAAAGAGAAATGTGATTTTGAAAAACAAAACAAAACACAGATTAACAATGAAGAAGTATTCTGTGTATATATGAACCTCTGTTGTGTTTTCTGCTGTTATATCTGATCATTATAGTAACAGGTTTTACCAGAACGTATACACATGTATATATGTATTTAAATATGATGATATCAAATATATATTTATAAGAAATGTAAGCAACTTTTAAATATTTCAGGTTTAAATGGGTTCTAAAGAACAATCTACATATTATATATATATAAATGAACAAAGATGATACAATTAGTGAAGCAGAACATGAGTAGATATATACCTTTTTATATATAATTTATTAAGCATTATACAGTATTATTTATTTTGCAAATTTACATACAGATATAAGTGTCAAATACTCAATTTTAAGCCATCATAATGGATTCTAAAATAGTTTTTTGTAGATTTATAGATAAAACTGAAGAATTACTCAGCATTTTGTATTTAAATGATATATTAGTAAAATGTTAAGATTTATGAATTTTGTGAATACATATATACAACAGAATTCAATTTAAACAGTCTTAAACATACTGCTTTACAAACTATATACTGTAAACATACTGCTGTATTATATACTATATAAATATACTGCTTTACAAACTATATACTGTAAACACATACTACTGTAAACATACTGTGTTTAGCCTTTACAAACTATATACTGTAAACATACTGCTTTACAAACTATATACTGTAAACATACTGCATTACAAACTATATACTGTAAACATGCTGCTGTATTATATACTATAATAAACATACTGATTTACAAACTATATACTGTAAACATAAGATAGCCTTTACAAAATATATACTGTAAACATACTGATTTACAAACTGTATACTGTAAACATACTGCATTACAAACTAGATACTGTAAACATGCTGCTGTTTTATATACTATATAAACATACTGCTGTATTAAATACTATATAAACATACTGCTTTTTGCAAAACTTTGTACTGTAAACATACTGCTATAAGTAGACAATATAGTTTTTATACTGCAAACATATAAGTATTGGAATATTACAGTGTTACTTTTGAAATGGTGCATAATGTCAAAAGGTGAATAAGCAAATGCATAACATGATAGATATATTTATTTTTATTTTGTCAGCATAATAATGTAGAATATAGGGAGTTGATCAAAGAACTTGATAATCAGAATTTCAAAGCGTCTGTGAATTTATCATAGGCTCTGTGATCTAATGAAATATTTTGTGATGTTTGGTGTTGTTTCTGTCTAGTCCACTAGTGTGTTACACATACTTCCATAAACTCTGTGATCTAGTGAAATATTTTGTGATATTTGGTGTTGTTTCTGTCTAGTCCACTAGTGTGTTACACATACTTCCATAAACTCTGTGATCTAGTGAAATATTTTGTGATATTTGGTGTTGTTTCTGTCTAGTCCACTAGTGTGTTACACATACTTCCATAAACTCTGTGATCTAGTGAAATATTTTGTGATGTTTGGTGTTGTTTCTGTCTAGTCCACTAGTGTGTTACACATACTTCCATAAACTCTGTGATCTAGTGAAATATTTTGTGATATTTGGTGTTGTTTCTGTCTAGTCCACTAGTGTGTTACACATACTTCCATAAACTCTGTGATCTAGTGAAATATTTTGTGATGTTTGGTGTTGTTTCTGGCTAGTCCACTAGTGTGTTACACATACTTTCATAAACTCTGTGATCTAGTGAAATATTTTGTGATATTTGGTGTTGTTTCTGTCTAGTCAATGGTGTGTCATCGTTTGTTTTTATCTGTACGCGTTACTTTTTAATACGTGTACAAACACCAGTATTGTTAAATTACTTGCTATGCCATTTATTGTTACACAATTGATCTTTTATGTTGATTTTTATATGAGTTTAATGTATATATATATATTTTATACTTTTGTCTCTAATGTGATATGGCATATGAATGATGATAAATGATCACTGCATTTAATTGAAATAAATATGTCTTTTATCTGTTGAAAATGACAACATTGATATTAATTATTGTCAATGCATTCGAGGTTGCTTCTGAAACTAGTTATATATCTTTAAAATTCAGTTAACAGCATGGTACAAAGTTAAACTGAAGTGCCTTGTTATCAGTGGTAATAGTAAGCAAACCATTTCAGGTGTGAAGTCAAATAAGAAAAAAATACTTCAATTTTATACTAAAATGCATTATGACACTGAATCAATGTTGATTGCTATCTTCACTTGTTATGTATTGTTATTTTTTACCTTGTCGTTTTAATATTTTTTGCCTGTTTTCAAGGTTTGCTCAATTATAAACATATAACCGTAGGATAGGTAAAATACCTCAGATATCGCGTGACTCTGTGTAGGTATGGGTTGGTACTCTGTATGATACCAGGTGTAAACGTCAACCGATTGGGCTTGTTTTGCTGTGATCAGTATACAATATATGACTCTATTGTTTTATATATTTGATTTAAATTTGATTATATTTTTATTGATCAGTATTATCATGCAAATGTTTAAAAGAAATTGTGATACAATTTTTTCCATCAAGAAAGAAACAGTTTACAAACATTTTTGATTCAGTACAATTCAGTGAAGAATTTTGTTTATTGATATTTATACTTATGTACCCAACTTATAACAGTATTGAAGTTTAATTGGTTTGCATTTTTGTCTTTTAATGAACTAAATATCAACTTCAAAGGGTCATTGGCATTGCTGGAACTATACATCCATCTTACAATGTTTAATTTATAGACATTCAGTGTTTATAGACATTCAGTGTTTATAAAACAACTGAGTTATATTGTGATCTGCTGGAGTACACTCAAAGTATTACAGGAATTCTTGAGTTCAAATCTACTATCTGCGACTAAGATAAAGTCACTTTGACAAAAATAAAACTGTCTGTGACTCAGATAAACTTTTAGTCTGGGACTAAGGTAAACCTATTGTTTTCGAATAAAACCCCCTATTTTCTGGGACTAAGATTCAGTTATCTTGGACTAAGACTATGGTCTGTAAGGTCCCATTATAATCGTGTCTGGGACTAACGTCCCTCTATTATCATATTTGGGATCAATGTGTCCCACTATTGTGGTTGCTGTGCAGTTTGTTTCCCCAGTGTGTTCATATTCTATGTTATAAATAACTATATGTGTTGTTTTTGAGAATAAAATCTATCCATAAAAGTTTTAATTTTTTTTCATTGTTTGTAGATATGTCATTACAGTTCCAAACAAGAAAATGTGCAAATGACAAAAAGTGGTATCACAAAGATGGGATAGGAAACCACGAGAGGTTAAATAGAATGAAAGACTGTCACCAAATATTTCTAAAAAGCACTGAAATCTAAGAAAATGGCACAGGAACACTAATAAATTACCTTCCTTATTGGTTAACTTTCTAATGATGATTTTAATCCCCTTCTCAGTGTTATATTTTGAGATGAAGATTTTAATCCCCTTCTCAGTGTCACATTTTGAGATGAAGATTCCAACTCACTCAGATAACCCTTATTAGGGTTCTGACCTTGAAATTAAGATTCAAACATCTTTATTTTTGGTTTTAATCTTGAGATGAATATTATTATCTCAGTGCTTTGACCTTCATCACCCTTCCCTGGGTTCTAACATTGAGATTCAGATCCTTACCTCATTGTTCCCCTCTAGAAATAACCCTGTTTGTGTTCTAACATTGAGATGAAGATTCCAGCCTTCTCAGTGATTTTAACTTCAAAGGACTTGTCTAGGGTTCTGGTCTTGAAATGAAGGTTCTTACCTGGTAAAAGGTGTTCCAACCTTGAGAAAAAAATTATAACTCACTCAGTGCTCGAACTAGCCCTTGTTAAAACCGGAGTTATGTTCCCTCCTCAAAGTTCTGACTTTGAGATGAAGAATCTGATTTCCCCAGTGTTCTAACCTCCAGACCACCCTCCTCTGGGTTCTGATGGATCTTGAGATAGATATTCTTACCGCCTCCGTGTTCCTTTTTTAGAGAAAGATTCTTGCCTGCTCAATGTTCAAATCTAAGACGACCTTCCTCATGGTTCGGATCTCCATACGACCCTGCTCAGTGTTCTAAGCTTGAGATGAAGGAAGATTCTAATCTGTTCCTGTTGTAACCGTCAGACGACCCTCCTCAGGTTTCTAACCTTCAGATGACCTTGCTCAGTGTTCTAACCTGTTAAGAGTTCTAACATTGACAAGTATATTCTTCCTTCCTCTGTGTTATTTATCTTGAGATGAAGGTTTTAATTCCCTCAAAGTTGTCATCTTGTGATGAAATCTCCCCCAGCCGTGTGGATATAACAGAAGTATCAATGGTGGTACTGATGGTCTAGCCCGAGGGTTGCTCCAAACTGAGGGTTAGACATTCAAGGATCACCTAAGGGATGATATATACCCTTACTATAAAGAATGACCCCATTCACATCATACGTGGTTGGGCAGTGCAAGAATTGTAGAATGCTAGCTGAGAGCGCCGAAATGGCAGCACCACAGGGAGTTCAGAAGGATATTGCTGGTTGCAAAGGCCACGGATAATAATTTGTGAACCGCTTTGAGATCACCTACGAACTAGGTTGTGATAAAGCCGTATATAAGAACCTCGAATTATTATTATTACTACTGTATGTTCGAAATGTTAATGACATTTCGGTTTTTTCTCTACCCTAATTTGCAAATCACCTTTCCCTTTGAAAGCAGATCGTGACGTAAAAAATATATTGTTTACATGACTTCATCGTATTATTTCGTTCTAAGTGCAATAACATGCCCTATGTGTGACAGAGAAATGGTACCATAAAAAGTAGCGAAAAAACGTGTTCCCGGCTTCACAAGTGCATTCCCGCTGTGTTATAGAAAATATTGCATTGTCTACGTAACATCATTGTATTATTTGACTGGGATGATCCCCAACTCAACCCTATGACGAGATAAGGATATCATACACCGGGAAAAGTAAGAGAAACGCCTGCCCAGTGTAAGAGAAATGCTTGTCTTTATCTATCTATATTTACAATTGTATGGTATTGCCTCTAGATCATCCCACCACATTCAGATGGTATTCATATGAGCTATGAATGCCATGGCCCGATGGTTGATATCGACATTATTATGACGTCATAATTGCAACATTGGATACCATTGACCCTCCTTAGACAGATGGCTGTTCTATTCACAGGAAAGGTGTATATGTAGAATTTGTCTTTGTCCATTTGGTATATGAAAGCCAACTGAAAGCTGAATAAATGACAACTTGGCTTGGCATGGAGTCTACAGTAACGTTTTTGTACCCCCATCTAAGACTTTCAAGTACATTTGACAAAATCTTTGCAAGATAAAGTTTTTATATAAACATGTGGTTTTGAACAAAAACGACCATTTTCAATTCCTTTGAAGTGTTCAGTTTTGCTACATATTTCGTGTACCACGGGTGATGACGCGGTGCGTCGGGTTCACCAGTACAGCTTATTTTTACCTTAAGGTCAGGATTTCTCTGTCGTCTTCACACACAGGAGAAAAAGATTCTATTATCACTGACTGTATTCAACATGGGAAATGGAAGACATTTCTGTTAATAGGGGGAGAAACAATGTATGCATGAAGTGGCATGTAGAGAGTGATTACAGCGGCCACTGACTGATAAATTAGCGGCCACTACAGGATAGTACAGTGGACATTAGAGTGATAAATTAGCAGCCACGAGAGGATAGTACAGTGGCCATTAGAGTGATAAATTAGCGGCCACTACAGGATAGTACAGTGGCCATTAGAGTGATAAATTAGCGGCCACTACAGGATAGTACAGTGGCCATTGGAGTGATAAATTAGCGGCCACTAGAGGATAGTACAGTGGACATTAGAGTGATAAATTAGCGGCCATTACAGGATAGTACCGTGGCCACTAGGGTGATAAATTAGCGGCCACTACAGGATAGTAAAGTGGCCACTAGGGTGATAAATTAACGGCCACTACAGGATAGTACATTGGCCTTTAGAGTGATAAATTAGCGGCTACTACAGGATAGTACAGTGGACAATAGAGTGATAAATTCGCGGCCACTACAGGATAGTACAGGGGCCATTGGAGTGATAAATTAGCGGCCACCACCGGATAGTACAGTGGACATTAGGGGGATAAATTAGCGGCCTCTAGAGGATAGTACAGCGGCCACTGACTGATAAATTAGCGGCCACTACCGGCTAGTACAGTGGACATTAGAGTGATAAAGTAGCGGCCACTACAGGATAGTAAAGTGGCCACTAGGGTGATAAATTAACGGCCACTACAGGATAGTACAGCGGACATTAGAGTGATAAATTATCGGCCACTTCAGGATAGTACAGTGGCCACTATGCTGATAAATTAGCGGCCACGAGAGGATAGAACAGTGGCCATTAGAGTGATAAATTGGCGGCCACTAGAAGATAGTACAGTGGCCATTAGAGGGATAAATTAGCGGCCACTACCGGCTAGTACAGTGGACATTAGAGTGATAAAGTAGCGGCCACTACAGGATAGTACCGTGGCCACTAGGGGGATAAATTAGCGGCCTCTAGAGGATAGTACAGCGGCCACTGACTGATAAATTAGCGGCCACTAAAGGATAGTACAGTGGACATTAGAGAGATAAATTAGCGGCCACTAGAGGTAGTACAGTGGCCACTAGGGGGATAAATTAGCGGCCTCTAGAGGATAGTACAGTGGCCATTCGAGTGATAAATTAGCGGCCACTTCAGGATAGTAAAGTGGCCACTAGGGTGATAAATTAACGGCCACTACAGGAAAGTACAGTGGCCATTAGAGTGATAAATTATCGGCCACTTCAGGATAGTACAGTGGCCACTATGCTGATAAATTAGCGGCCACGAGAGAATAGTATAGTGGCCATTAGAGTGATAAACTAGCGGCCACTAGAAGATAGTACAGTGGACATTAGGGTGATAAATTAGCGGCCTCTACAGGAAAGTACAGTGGCCATTAGAGTGATAATTTAGCGGCCACTACATGATAGTACAGGGGCCATTAGAGTGATAAATTAGGGGCCACTAGAGGATAGTACAGCGGACATTAGAGTGATAAATTATCGGCTACTACAGGATGTTACCGTGGCCACTAGGGTGATAAATTAGCGGCCCCTACAGGATAGTACAGTGGCCGCTAGGGTGATAAATTAGCGGCCCCTACAGGATAGTACAGTGGCCTTTAGAGTGATAAATTAGCGGCCACAAGAGGATAGTACAGTGGCCATTAGCGTGATAAATTAGCGGCTACTAGAAGATAGTACAGTGGCCATTAGGGTTATAAATTAGCGGCCACTACCGGCTAGTACAGTGGACATTAGAGTGATAATTAGCGGCCACTACAGGATAGGACAGTGGACATTAGAGTGATAAAGTAGCGGCCACTACAGGATAGTAAAGTGGCCACTAGGGTGATAAATTAGCGGCAACTACAGGATAGAACAGTGGACATTAGAGTGATAATTAGCGGCCACTACAGGATAGTACCGTGGCCATTAGAGTGATAAATTATCGGCTACTACAGGATGTTACCGTGGCCACTAGGGTGATAAATTAGCGGCAACTACAGGATAGAACAGTGGACATTAGAGTGATAATTAGCGGCCACTACAGGATAGATTAGAGTGATAAATTAGCGGACACTACAGGATAGTCCAGTGGCCATTAGAGTGATAAACTAGCGGCCACTAGAAGATAGTACAGTGGCCATTAGGGTTATAAATTAGCGGCCACTACCGGAGAGTACAGGGGCCATTAGAGTGATAAATTAGCAGCCACTTCAGGATAGTACAGTGGCCACTATGCTGATAAATTAGCGGCCACGAGAGAATAGTATAGTGGCCAGTAGAGTGATAAATTAGCGGCCTCTAGAGGATAGTACAGTGGCCATTAGAGCGATAAATTAGCGGCCATTACAGGATAATACAGTGAACATTAGAGTGATAAATTAGCGTAGAGAGGGATTACAGCGGCCACTGACTGATAAATTAGCGGCCACTAGGGGATAGTACAGTGGCCATTAGAGGGATAAATTAGCGGCCACGAGAGAATAGTATAGTGGCCAGTAGAGTGATAAATTAGCGGCCCCTACAGGATAGTACAGTGGCCGCTAGGGTGATAAATTATCTGCTAGTAAAGGATAGTACAGTGGCCACTAGGGAGATAAATTAGCGGCCACTACATGCTAGGCCAGTGGCCATTAGAGTGATAATTTAGCGGCCACTACATGATAGTACAGTGGCCATTAGAGCGATAAATTAGCGGCCATTACAGGATAGTACAGTGGCCACTGTCTGATAAATTAGCGGCCACTACCGGCTAGTACAGTGGACATTAGAGTGATAATTAGCGGCCACTACAGGATAGCACAGTGGACATTAGAGTGATAAAGTAGCGGCCACTACAGGATAGTACCGTGGCCATTAGAGTGATAAATTAGGGGCCACTAGAGGATAGTACAGCGGACATTAGAGTGATAAATTATCGGCTACTACAGGATGTTACCGTGGCCACTAGGGTGATAAATTAACGGCCACTACAGGATAGTACATTGGCCTTTAGAGTGATAAATTAGCGGCTACTAGAAGATAGTACAGTGGACATTAGGGTGATAAATTAGCGGCCTCTAGAGGATAGTACAGTGGCCACTGACTGATAAATTAGCGGCCACTAGAGGTAGTACAGTTGCCACTAGAGAATAATACGCTGGCCAGTAGCTAGATATGTATACATACATGCAGTGGCAAATGGAATAGTATACAGTGGCAACTAGATAGTGATAAATACATTCATAAAGTGATCACTAGAGAATGATACAATGGCCACTTTGGAGTGTTGATGATAGAGAACAATATAGGCCCTGGAGGCCACCACAGGATGTCAAATGTATATTTACAGTGGTCCAAGTGATATTCGTCACTAACAAGATTAAGGTATTGCTTTCCTTATTTTTTTACATTAGAGATTCCGGATTCGATTACTGTAGAAGGGTACTAGTATTGTTTACCTGTACGATACCGTCCTTCATTGTTTACTTGCTAATTAATATCACATACATGTATGTAATGAAAAAGCTGCCTTGTCAGACATAAATGAATAAGCTATATGTGTAGTTCGATAAGAATGTTAATTAAAGATGATTTTTTTAAATTCCTGAGTCACGTTACACAGGGTTTCATCAGCTAAAGGTAAAGTATTGAAAACCAAACTGTTGAATAAATTACATGAGGAATTTGAGCATTTTTTTGTATATGCCTGAAAGATAATATTTCGAATCCTGGTCATATTTTGGTTTTGTTTTCCGTATTAATAATTATGAAAAGATCAGCGATTTAATTTTGCCTGAATTCTAGTTTAAGTTGGTGGAGCTTGAAGTAAATCCAGGTCGCTGTTTTAATTAATTTTTATCTTAAATATATTTACATGTCCATAATGCAGTAATTATAATTGGTGACATCACTTACTTAACGACACGAAGTCGAGTGTAATTAATAACGTATACAAATATATGCAAATGACATTATTTCCTTCAATTACAGGTATTCCGAGCTGTGATTACAGCGTATAGTGAGTAGCTATCTTTCTCGTCATTATCTACACGCCGCGGGGCGGTACGTGACCAGCAGTGGGAAGTGGACAAAACGTCAATAATTGGCCGAATGAGTGGTCACGGTAGCTTGATTTACACCTGACCGGCCTCAGGTCTACCTGGATTTACACTTGTCTGACCGTACCTAGCTCATAGTCTACACAGTCGCCACAATTAATAGCTAAGTCGGGCCACCTCATTGAAGTGTACAGGTATGTGTGTATTACAGGTGAGATATGTCAGCCAACATTATACTTACGTTATCTACACAATGACACGTAACGCAGGAGTTTACGTGTGATAAGAACCTTTTGACGATTGAAATATATATATATATAAAGTATATAAATGATATCAATTATTTATTTTATAAAGTAATTAATAAAAAAATCATTGTCTGTCGAGGATTTTCAACATATATGAGGTGCAAATACTTTTCTTTACACGTCTCTCATTTACACTCCGAAATACTGCAATGAAAACTTAAAAAAAAATCATGTCACAAAGAACATATGTCAGTGAGTTGTTGTATTTTAATTTCAATTCGCCCGATAAAATCTATTATTTTTGAATGCATCAAACATGAAGAATCTGTCATATATCCAGTTAACAAATATGTATTAGTCCGGAATAGGCCTAACTGACTAACTATCTCCTTTTTGATTTCTTTTATGGGGAGGAGATAAGACAATTTGAACGTTTTATGATTATATCTGCATCGTTATTAAAATAAATACCTATTATATTTCACCTGACTGTTAATTGTGATTCAAATTCAGTATTATTATCATCAACATTTCGTAACAAATGTAAAGTACATGTTTGATAGAAATGTATACACGTTTACTATATATACTGCTACAGCACAATATATATATATAGGTGATATCATGTATACACACACACACACCTTTATCGGCTCACTTGGTGCATTCGGTACGTAACTGTGACCATTTTATGCATTGCTTTTATTATCCTAACCAGGGTAACATGCTTATATCCTATTCCTTAGAAATAGTTTGTTTTCAAAAGGACGTTCGGTCCTTTGTGTGTGTTTTTATTACACAGCTAATTTTAGACAACGACTGTATCGTATGCAGACATTAAACGCAAAACCAACTTGCTTAGCCTTACTCACGGCGAGCAGAAATCCCGCGTTTTCATTGGTTGATGAGATTTCTCTCGGCCAGTCAGCACTGACCAACCTTTCACTGAGATTAGATGGTAGGCGAACCAAAGAACAAAGAAAAAACAGTGTAAATTTTATGATAGTTCTGTATAACTTTGCAGATCAGTTTAGAACTTGGCAGATTATCCGAAGGACATATTTTTTATGTGCATATGTGGTAAGTCATTTGAAGTGAGTTAATAGTACAAAAACAACGCCTTTTTGGGGGCTTTCCGGTCGCTCGGTGTGTTGTACTCTTGAGCTCCGTCATTTTTCATGCCGTGTACTGAAGCTAAAACCAGAAAATCGGTTTGTTTATTCAATATTTTGGTGTTATGTGCATTGACCGCTGTTTGTATTTGTTGCTGTGGTAGATATATTTTGTATTTGGTGTATTTGACAATCGGACGTGGCGGTTAACCGTTTATACAAATCGTTAAAACGTGAGTACTCTAACAAAATAAACCCAAGTCAAAACTGGGGTAAGGCCCAACCAACAAATATGCACGCGATCACTTTGTATTCAAGGTCATGTTGTTTCAACACTGCACGTATCATGTCTCTAGATACATTGTGTGTTTCACATTTTGTTTATTAAATTGAATATATGTCGATCACATCGTATACGGTGTTAATTTGACATGATTTCGGTATTTATTAAACATGAGGTCACACCGGTGTCAGTTGAGTGATTGGCATTCCTTAGATTCTAGCCTCGCCGTTCAGGGGACTCCCTCCCCAGACAGAATAACACAACATGGCTACCAAATTTCCACATTTTATTCACAGGCGTTTTATTCACTTCAGATCGATCGATCAGAGGGTTAAATGCCAAAGAATTTGTTGTTCTGAATCAACGAAAATAAAAAAAATGCACGTGATGTAATCATTATACAATACTGTATCGAATATTTGTGTTTAAATAATGAATAAGGTGCAAAGCACAGCCACAGCACAAAGCTTTGTTGTGAATTTATTCACCACTGCTAAAATGAGCTTATTTATGATTTTTTAATTTGTACATTCGATTTCCAATATGGCTGCTCACATGTGTAAGCTCCCAACCCCCCAAAATAAAATACATGCATGAATCCTGCACCTGTATTAGCCGAAATAGGAACAATGAAATGATGCAGCATGGTACTATAAGAATGAAAAAAAAAATCATTCCTATCAATTAAGCACAGAGGTTTGTTTCTAATTTTAGTACAAAACAACAACGTTCATGATGCAGCCTCCTCCTATATTAATTGTTTTGATCTGATAAAACCCCTGTGGATGTTAGATACAAGCTTATACTGAAGAGGCATGCTGGTTTATGATCTTGAATGTCAAGGAAAAAATTGTAATAGCAAAACTAGGCATTGTAGAGGATTATGTGAGTGGAAGTTAATACATTTAGATTGAAAGTGTTGATAACATTCAAATGTTTGCTAACACTAAATATATATAATTCAATAACATTTCCAGTTTACTGAGAAAATGATTGTGAAGTGGGAGACGTGTAAACAAATTCCTCATTTCCTGCATCTGTACTGCATTTTAGTTTTCCCAAATTCCCTACATGTACTACAGGAAGAATTTTTGGGAAACACCGAGATATGGGGAAGTTATAGAAAATGTTATAACTGTTTTACACTTAACATATAACTGTGAAACAGAAACATAAAGCCACTGACAATATAAATGCAATTAAGACAAGATTTGATTATATGCAGAGCTATTAATCTGAACACATGCTTAGCTTATAAGGCTAGAGGATAAATAACAAAACCGGCTCCCAGAGCTGTGTGAAAGGCCTCAAGGGTCAAGTACTTATCATAAGGTTCTATCAGCAAGGCCATTCAGTTAGAATTGCTTCACCAAGATTGTTTTTGTTGTGTTTTTGTGACAGTTGGACTGTAGATATTTTGTCTGTGGTAAATGGAGTTAGGCCTGGGGTGAACAGTGATGTGTGTCCTGACTGAAATCTAGTGTTTCCTGGGTCTGTTAATCTGCCCACTTAACTGTTTCCTATGTATGTATGGTAAGTAAGAGAGGATTACTGTGTTTGTGAGGATTACTTTTGTCGGAATGCAAGATCTACATATTTCAATTTCAGTTTGTATATACACACATTTCACAAATCTGTTCTGAAATTTGTTTTATTCTGTAGTTGTTATAATGATTTATCCTACTTGAAAATATGCAACTTCTGGATTTTGCTTCCCCTCTGTGGAGTGTTCTCATTTTTATTATACTTTGTACACTAAAATATTATCATCAGGAAGCCCAACAGATAAGATAGCAGCTGGTAAGCTTAGTTTTATCCACTTCCTGTTACGTGTCATAAATACTGTATATCTGTATTTTATATTGTTTTATAATATATCGATGATTTCAGTAATTTCAAGCCACCAGACATATATTGCATAATCAAAGCTGTCAACCTCTGAGACCTCCAATGAGGGAGATTTCTCTCATTCCATATTTCCATTGAGGGAGTAATATAAGTACGTGAAACATTAGTGAAACTGCTTTGCTCAATTGATCTTTCCCTTTTTATGTATCAAAATCACTAGAAAAAACATTCATTAGATTCAGACACACCTGTTATGATCATTACACACACCCTGAAGTAACGATAAGGAAATTTTACCACAGAGTGTAGATTTTGAGTTAATGTGGGTTTGGACTTGAATGAGGGAGATTGGTAAATTCTTGTCAAAATGAGGGAGGGCTGGCAGTTATGCATAATTACAGTATAACAAAGAGGATATCCATTGAGCATTGATTATGATTGATGTAGTGAGTGTATTCTCATGTATGTACTAGAATAGAAAATCCTGAAACTTGATATATATCATCCATTTATCATGAGCTGGATATCTGTTGTATCCGGACTTCATAAGAAGGAGGAAATTTAATGCAAGATGTGATGTCGAAAAGTATATTGATATTACACCATCGCATATTTAAAAAAAAATTGGTTTAGTCATAATTATTTAATTTTGCCTGTTAGAAGCATTGTTCTGTTTTAAGCCTTTGTGATGATAGTGTTGTATTATTCAAAATAATTATCGGGTATGATCTTTCAAAAGTTGTCTAATGATGTGTTAAACTTTGTTTCTCTATTGTAGACACCAAGATGTAGACACCACGGAACAGTGTGGCTTGGTCAATAGAAACTAGGTTGACCTTCACCATGACCTTTATATATTGAAATACATCTCAACATTTTCGTATCGCATGGAATTTTCATGACTTTGAATGACAATAGATGGAACTAACAACGAATCTACGCAGTAAGAAAATTGGCAACTGGTCTCCCACCAAGTTTCAATTTTCTTTAGCGACGAGAAGGTCTACCTGGATCAAGTATGAGTGGTATGGATCACCAGGCTACAGTGGATAATAGGGGATTAAGAATGAAAATAAAACGTACGAAAAATATGGGACCTACAAGCAACAAAAGCGACACCAAACACGAAATTGTAAAACCCGGAGAGGCTAAAGCAGCAGCACACGGATCATCTTCTTCATCATCTGCCTCATCGTCATCTGATGGAATCTCAGCAGCTAACGGGTCTACTGTGGATAAGTCAAAACTGTCTACAGCCACTGACAGGGACAAATCTCCAAAGGTGAAAAATTTGCACAAAAGAGAACGTAGCAAAGAGAAAATGAATAAGGATTGTAATGCTACATCTCTGTCCTCTGTTTGCTCACTTGATGTGCCATTTTCTCAAGTTTCTCTGGAACCTAACCAGGCAGAAGTTCCGCAGGGGAAAAAAGAAAATCTTCTACCTGATCCCTATGAGTTTAATGCTAAAGTGGAGGACGGTATTGGTTTCCCTGTTAAAAAGATAAAAAGTGAAAAGGTGCGATACAGTAGATACCATTTGTTACAGTAGATGTCATGGAATTCGAACACTGGTAACATATGTTGCAAAAAATTAATGGGGTAAAAATCATCACAATACACCAATTGGGATGATGTGGAAACCATTTCAACAAAAGATAAAGTTACAAATTTAAGTCTAGAACTACCATGTTTCCTGGTAGTCTTATTCTGCAGTAGGTTTAAACTTGAAAGGACGAGCTGTTTTATGAAATTCCATGGCAATTACTGTATGTACTGATTGCACGTTCGGTTGTCTGAGTGACGTTAGAATGCAAGCTGACCTTCCCCTCACTCCACACCACAAGCATTAGTTCACAGTGTCCTTGTTTAGATATGGTGCTATTCAAAAACGGGGAACTTCCTGTCCAAGGTCCTGTTGTAGACAAGACATCTTGTTGCTTAAATTTAGATAACATATAAAAGTATTGCTTTTATTGTGTTGTCATGTCACACTACATGTAAAGATTTTCTGTAAAGATTTTAAGAATATATATTTTTTGAGGGGATGGGCAGGGTTATAAGTATGACACCATATGTACCTGGTCATTGTGTAAAACCCTTTGCTCCCTACCTAACAGTACCGCCACATGCTACAGCTGTAGAGTAGTGATATATATACAGGGGTATACCTGTACACTAGTTCGGAGAGGGTTGCCAAGGTTGTAATTTTGGCTAGTGCTTATCAGCTAATACCAGTAAAAGTGTTGTGGCTTGTGCATGGAGAGAAGAGGTACATTTGAGTTTATTTTCTTAAAACTTAAAAAAAAAAAATCCAGCTTTTTAGTTTGTCTTTTAATTGGTCCAATCAATTCTGTTTGGAACAATAAGTTGTATGTGTATTAGAAATCTGTTTTGACTCCGGCATGTTGCTTGTCTATGTGCTCCCGCAGTATTAGATGGTGAACCTGTAAAAGTTAACAGGGGATCAGAGGTGCTTTATACAGTATATCATTTAGAGACATCAGAAATGTGCATGACATGTTAAAACACCAGTGATACTTACATGATTGTTTTGCTTTATTTATCATTGTACAGAACTGCATGTAGTGCTTAGACAATGTATTTGCGTTCAGTGACATTAGTGCAATTTATATATAAACATTACAAAAAAGATAGACATTTTATTTATTTTTTAGAAAAATACTATATTTCAATATATATTCAAATTTCAGTAATGTAAAAGCAATTGTACTATCTTATCTTGTTAATTGATAATTTAAATGCATAATTTAACTTTGAAATTTACCAAAATGTTAAATTTAAAATTTGGAGAGAAATACACTATATATGATGATAAAGTGTGTATAAAGGTTACATGTTTATACCTTTCCGCCTTTCAGAACGATGCAACATCATCTACCTCGGCCAACTCTCAGGCACAGAGTTCGACCAATGCCAGTACGGAGACATGCAGTATAGGTGTTTCCACTGAATCTGAATTCCTCGGACCATGTGAACCCGGAACAAGTGTCACCCTTGAAGGAATTGTGTGGCACGAATCCGAAAATGGTAATGGATGGAGATGATTGTACGGTAGAATTTTGTAATGTAAAAGTTGGTTTGATTTCAGAGAATTTTCTTACAGGAACATTGAACTGTTCTTTGGTACATGGTTTATCAATAATTGTTGAAAGTTTTACTTTCTACACAAAGTCATTTAGCTGATACCAGTTAAGTTGTAGACAACATACTGTATAGATTTATGTTCATTCTATAAGTAAATGCTGTACAATATTTCGGTTTACTAATTATTGTACAAGTTCGTCAGGCACTAGAAGTTGTGAATGTACGTTTAATAATAAATATTTTGAACTTTTCATGTGATACTGTTGTAAAGATATAAGACATGTAACTAAGGATTCTCCAGCACACTTTGCTACCCTTACCTGTGTGTCCGACAAGAGAAATTTTGTGGGGAAGTGCTAGAAACACTAGATAATGGGATAACTTTGATATTAATACACCTCGTGAAACCCTCAATCAGAACAGTGATTGTAGTTAGGTACAGGAGTTATTTGTTGCATATATATCTGTGCAGCATTTACATTTGATCAACTAATGTTGTTTCAATAGGATTGAGGTACAGATTGTAAGACAGGTCTCTTAGACCGCATTGTTATTGCATATAATATACAACAAAAAACATTGTACCTGATTATGACCCTTGCTCTTATTTAGATTTATCGGGTATTGAAGGTACAAGATCTGTAAAACTTATTAGAGAAAACAAATTACATAACAAATCAAACCGTTATTAGATGCACTGTCTTTTAGGAATTTTGGTATGAAATTGATGCGATACATGAACAAGTGATCGACAAAAGTGTGGTCTCATAGCAAAATTATCATTAAGGCTTAAATTTACTAACTTTATAATATTGCAAAGGGCAGATGAAATCATTTTGATTCGACAAAAGTTAGAGTGTATGATGTCCCAATTAAAATACAACTGGATTGCCCTATAGCATAGGTTTGACCAGTATGACTGTGACTTAATGATGGTACCGTGCTGATCTACAGTATGTATGTCAGCCACTCACTACACCTAAGTTATATACCATAATCCCACTTTCCTTATTTCATTTGCAGGAGTCCTGGTGGTCAATGTGACCTGGAGAGACAAGACATTTGTAGGGACACTGCTGGATGCCACCAAGCATGACTGGGCTCCTCCAAGGTAAGGTATTCCCTATCCCAGGGTATTAGAGGAACATGGCTACCCCAGGGTATTAGAGAAACGGTGGCTACCCCAGGGTATTAGAGGAACATAGGCTCCCCAAGGGTATCAGAGGAACATCGGCTACCCCAGGTTATTAGAGAAACATGGGCTACCCCAGGGTATCAAAGGAACATGGGCTACCCCAGGGTATTAGAGGAACATGGGCTACCCCAGGGTATTAGAGGAACATAGGCTACCCAAGGGTATCAGAGGAACATGGGCTACCCCAGGTTATTAGAGGAACATGTGCTACCCCAGGGTATAAGAGAAACATTGTCTACCCCAAGGTATGAGAGGATTATGGGCTACCCCAGGTTATCAGAGGAACATGGGCTCCCCCAGGGTATTAGAGCAACATGGGCTACCCCCGGGTATTAGAGGAACATGGGCCACCCCAGGGTATTAGAGGAACAGGGGCTACCCCAGGTTTTTAGAGGAACATGGGCTACACCAGGGTATCAGAGGAAAATGGGCTACCACAGGTTATTAGAGGAACGTGGGCTACCCCAGGTATTAGAGAAACATGGGCTACCCCAGTGTATTAGAGAAACATGGGCTACCCCCGGGTATCAGAGGAACATGGGCTACCCCAGGGTATCAGAGGAACATAGGCTACCCCAGGTTATTAGAGGAACATGGGCTACACCAGGTTATCAGAGGAACATGGGCTACCCCAGGGTATTAGAGAAACATTGGCTACCCCAGAGTATCAGAGGAACATGGGCTACCCCAGGTTATCAGAGGAACATGGGCTACCCCAGGTTATCAGAGGAACATGGGCTACCCCAGGTTATCAGAGGAACATGGGCTACCCCAGCGTATTAGAGAAACATTGGCTACCCCAGAGTATCAGAGGAACATGGGCTACCCCAGGGTATTAAAGGAACATGGGCTACCCCAGGGTATTAAAGGAACATGGGCTACCCCAGGGTATCAGAGGAACATGGGCTACCCCAGGTTATCAGAGGAACATGGGCTACCCCAGGGCATTAGAGGAACATGGGCTACCCCAGGGTATTAGAGGAACATGGGCTACCCCAGGTTATTAGAGGAACATGGAATACCCCTACTCCCATAACATGAGAGGCCGCTGGTCGGCCTTTTTTCAATCGGATATGATTTTGCCGACTGCGACCTCTCATTTCCGAAGCACGAATTCTTTGATGCAGTTTCCGCCCGAAATCCGGGCGGAACAAAATCGGCTTGAAAAACTCACATAAGTGGTTAACAGTTCATGACAACGATGTCTACTCACGGTTTATATAATATAGATCTCATATATATGTCACAGACACAAATATATAGTATATTACGGAATAGAACACTCAAAATACATGTCCATGTCGTTGTAGCACATCTCTGACCTACATTTAAAACATGGCTTCTGGATTAATACAAAATATCAGGGGGGATTTCAAACGGAACGAAATGATACGGAGTTTGTTTGTATTCCGCTTGTGAAACATTACATGTAATCCATTTTTGTATTAACCGGAAAAATCATGGCAAATGCTGTCTGCTTCGCTTCGAATGAGGAAAAACTCATTATTTATGTCTTTGACATGAAATTTTTCTCATATAATCATGGATTTATGGAAAGGAATATTTATTGGACCCTTTTGACCATTTAAATGTATGTAAACACGATATACTCTTTCTTAATCCGAACTTTGAAAATGTGATAGTCAGCATCGGGAAAATCAGCTATGGGCAGTTAGAGGTTACGCGGCGCCTGTCAAAAGTTTTTCGCCGTGTAAAACCTCTAACATTGTTGGGGTAGGAATACCCCAGGGTATCAGAGGAACATGGGCTACCCCAGGGTATTAGAGGAACATGGGCTACCCCAGGGTATCAAAGGAACATGGGCTACCCCAGGGTATCAGAGGAACATAGGCTACCCCAGGGTATCAGAGGAACATGGGCTACCCCAGGGTATTAGAGGAACATGGGCTACCCCAGGGTATCAGAGGAACATGGGCTACCCCAGGGTATTAGAGGAACATGGGCTACCCCAGGGTATCAGAGGAACATGGGCTACCCCAGGGTATTAGAGGAACATGGGCTACCCCAGGGTATCAGAGGAACATGGGCTACCCCAGGGTATTAGAGGAACATGGGCTACCCCAGGGTATCAGAGGAACATGGGCTACCCCAGGGTATTAGAGGAACATGGGCTACCCCAGGGTATCAGAGGAACATGGGCTACCCCAGGGTATTAGAGGAACATGGGCTACCCCAGGGTATCAGAGGAACATGGGCTACCCCAGGGTATTAGAGGAACATGGGCTACCCCAGGGTATCAGAGGAACATGGGCTACCCCAGGGTATTAGAGGAACATGGGCTACCCCAGGGTATCAGAGGAACATGGGCTACCCCAGGGTATTAGAGAAACATGGGCTACCCCAGGTTATTAGAGGAACATGGGCTACCCCAGGGTATTAGAGGAACATGGGCTACCCCAGGGTATCAGAGGAACATGGGCTACCCCAGGGTATTAGAGGAACATGGGCTACCCCAGGATATCAGGGATATTGCCAACTGCAAGGTATCGGAGGGGCATTCACTACCCCAGGGCATCTGAGGGTAATTCTAGGGTATCCAGGGGACATCCTACCCCAGGGAATCAGAGGGTCTCTAAGGTGACAAGGAAGGAAGGTATTCAGCTTTATCCTTGGCTCCTTTGCATTCTAGCAATTTTGATGTGAATACACATGGGAAGTGTTATATCAATTTGGGCTTGTTAAATAGAATACATGTGAATCAGAATTATTTTTGAAAATGTAAATGGTATCACTATGCAGGAAGGGTGCGTTACCAGTTCTCTTCTATAACATATTTATTACTAAGCTTATTACAGAGTATGGATTTATAACGAGAAGACATTAACAGATTGTTTTTAATAAATGAACCTTAATTGAATCTAAATAAAAGATATATATATGATTGCTTGATGATGTTGTTTAAGTAAGCTAAGAAAACCAGTGAGTAAGTTTAACTGTGTCCAAAATAGGCTTGAAGTCGATCTTACTCATAATAGAAATTGCATTTGGATTTGCCTTAACTTAAAACATTAACTTTCACCTACCTCTTTATGTTACTTTAAAAACTCTACCAAACTAGATTAGTTGTGATGTGTGAAATGATACTGTAATATTTTCTATAATTTAATATTTATTTTTCTATTATCATGGATCTGCAGGTTCAATTGTGATTCTCCAGTCAGCGAGTTTGAGACCAGAACCCCTAAAGGGAGGGCCAAAAGAGGAAGGGGTTCTGCTTCCACAACACCAGTCAATGAAAAAGGGCCAGAGGGACGAAAACTACGCAAGGGACGGAAGGGTAGTAACACGTTCCAGGCCCCTCCCAGTCCTGCAAAGTGTGAAACCTCCATGTCAAGTGGAATGAAACGTAAAGGACGTCCTACAGATATCGATTTATCAGCAGCCATGAACAAACGCAGCAGGTCATGTTCACAGGGAAATCAAGGCACAGAAAGTCCTGTTTCCTCACTGATAGAATGTCCAGAACCAAATTGTGGCAAAAAGTACAAGCATCCAAATGGACTGAAATATCATCAAACTCATGCCCACCAGAGTTCTGGGGTCACGACTGATGTGGACGAGGACACGCGGGACACCTGTGACAATGTGGATGATGATGTGGACAGTAGTATCGCTGATCCCTCTGAAGCCCCTGACACTTCCACAAAGTTGGGCAAGCCTGAGGCCATGGAGGAAGCGAGTAAGAAGGAGGAAGAAGGTGCTAAGTCAGACAGTGAGAATATGGAGGATCTGGAAGTGGATGTGAACGGAGAAACACCAAAGGCAGATTCCGTGGAGAAAAAGGACCCTGTTGTGTCTACTAGTGTTTCTCTAAATAAACCTGCAGGAGGTAAAGCAATAGCTAGTATACCATCAGGAAATGCCTTCCAGATTGTGTCTAAGCAACATATTGCATCTCCTACATTTGGAGGAGTTGGTCTGCTCTCTCAGAGCCCGCTACAGACCGGATCTTTACCCAGTGGTCAAGTTTTGCCACTGGTCACTGCAGTAGTGACCACCAATCCTATTCCGACTGGGGCCCCTATCACTGTGGCAGCCATTTCTGCTACAGCACAACCTTTGGATCTGAAAACTGAATCGTCCAAAAGCGAAAAGCCAATTCGACCAAAGATCAGTCATATAATGCCCCAGATTGTTGCTTTGTCCACCAGTGTGTCTGTCACCCATACAAATGCTTCACCTGTCACCTCATCAAACATGCAAGGCACCTCCCAGCTAATTCCGATACAGCCAAAACCAACTCCCCCAGGGGAGACTGCACCACCTACTCCATCGTTTCTGGGTCTCAACAGGGACAGAAAGCCAAAACAGAAAAAACGAGACAAAGTGAAAGAGAAGGAGTCCCCATTGGCTGGTCCTCCTATCTGCCAAAGTTTAGCCGCCGCACCGATGAGGACTGGTAAAGTGGAACCATTGAAAAACGAACAACAAAGTGCAGGAGTCATAAAAGTGGCTCCTATTATAGCTAGTAAACCAATGGATCATAATAAATCGGAAAATTCTACAATTACGAGTGCTCCACGACTTGACCGGCTGGACAAGCCTCTGTCCTTGTCCACTTCAGGTGCCAATGTTGGTGTGGTTACAGCCCAAGTGCAGCCCTCCCCAAAAGGGGTGGATCTATCACAGACACGACAGACGGAACCACCTAGTATGTTAAAGGTTAACCCATCGCTGGCTGCCCTTGACAGTAGGTCAAACAGAAGCGAAGACGTACAGAGTCCCTCTTACTATTCAGACATTTCTGAGGAGTCAGGATCTCCTGCAACTCATCCTCAAAGTGAAAGCCCTCAGAAAAACAAGGACGAGAGCTTAACAAAGAACAGAGACAATGCCCCGAATGTGCCAAACATGCCCTCGTCCCAGCCTACAGTGATGGACAGTCAATCCGTTCCCCCTTACATGTACGGTTCCTATTACGGGCAGCAAGCCACGCCTTATCTACTGTCGCCCCAGAACATGTCGTCACCTGTGGGGACAAATTCTGGTCCAAATGCGCCCTCGCAGCAGCCACAGTCCCATCCCCATCACCCATCACAGCAACCCCATCCTCATCATCCATCACAACCCCACATCTCTTCACAGACCCCCAACAAGGACAGGAACACACCCTCAGAACAATCCAAAAATGAATCTAAACTAAAACGGGATGATTCCAAAGACTCTGATGGTAAAGATGATCGTGGGGATAAAGGTGATGCGCGGGGCATGACGCAGCAAGAGTACCATCATATGCAGCATCAGAAGTGGGTCCAACAACAGATGTACGCTCTACAGATCCCTCCCCACGCCCAGTACCAGTTTCTAGCCACATATGGGCCCTATTTTGACAATGCTTACCATATGCATATGATGTCCAATGATGCCATGTATCGGCAGCATCATGAACAGAAGATTGGTGAGGAGGAAAAGAATCGTGCAGATGGGGAGAGGAAGGAGGGAGATATACCTAAGCCGATGGTTAGACCACCCACCTCCACAGACAATGGTGTAGGTCAGTTAGGGGATGGGATGACAGGTAGAGGACCTCCTCCAGGGGATAGTCATCAGGGACACAAAGAGGCGGACCACAAAAGGGGTGCGTCAGAAGTGCTGTCAGAGAGGGAGCTTAAGGAAAAAAGTATGCGAGAAAAACAAAATGAAAATCACCAAATCATAAAAGAAAATCTAGATCTCAAGGATCAAATGGATAGAAATAGACTAGACCAGAGGTTTGATCCTGTGTATGGACGTGATAACGCACGCGATAAAACCAGTGAGGAACAACGGCGCATTCAAATGTATCGACAACAAGCTATGATTAGACATCAAAAACGGGAGGAACAGCACAAGAAAATGGGTGATGGTAATAAATATGAGCATAGGCCTTCTGAATCTAAATCATCAGTCATAAATCAGGTCAGTAGCAACAGCAGTGGGGCTGAAGGTAGACCAAGGGACCACTCGGTGGGGGCAGACACGGGCAAATCCAAAATTGAAATAAAACGAGAACCAGAAGATAAAGGGTATAGAGACTCGAGCGATGCAAGTGACTCAAAAGTATCTAGTGGTGACAAAAGTAAGTCGTTAACATCATCATCTTCCTCCTCTTCGTTAGACAGGATCAGAGGACACGACACGCCAAAGGGTAAACCTGGGAGTCGAGTGTCTAGCCCACACACGCCCTCCTCCAACCCCTCCAATGTAATTCCTTCTTCAATGACTCCCGCAGGCCCCAATGGGCCCCCCTACCCAGCCTACATGTACCCTAGTCAGTATATGCAGTCTTCAATGTATGGACAAATGCCGTTCGAGCCCACCCACCCAATGTATCGCGGGATGAATCCAATGATGTATGGTGCTTATCTTCATCCATCACAAATTCCTCCATATCCTGTCAATATGGAAATGGATGAAAAGGAAAAACTTGGTCTTGTACAGAAATTAGCTCCGACAGAAAGTGAGGGTAAATTAACAGACCCTAACCATGGACCTCTTTATCACAGCAGCTCTGGACCTAGTGCTACAAATAATAGTGCAAGTGTTAGTTTAAACAAAGGAAATAGTGGCCATAAAATTCATGAACTTCAGGAAAAGACTAGGTCTGTGGCAAGTCCACATCGGGCTTCACCAGTGTCTGTTGGTAAGCCTGAAGGGCCTCCCACCCCCACCCATTCCATAGGGGCAGTGGACAAGAACCGCGAGTACAGCAGCTCTCCTCCGACCCAGAGGCATGTTCATACCCATCACCACACCCACGTCGTGGAGGCTGCCTACCCTGTGGGCTATTACCCTGGTAAGTATTTGTGTGTGGCGGGTATTATCCTGGTAAATATTTGTGTACGTCGGCTATTTCTCTGGTAAGTATTTTTGTGTTGGAGATTATACAGTTATGGACCTCTGTGATGTTGAGTAGGTGATCATATGAACCTAAAAAAGTGATATTTCTTAGGTCAGTATCACTTGTTCAGGTTCACATCATGTTGTCACAGAAATCACCATCACAGAAATCTGTTTAATTGTAATCTTTAACAATATCTAAATAAAAAACTTAGAAGATATTTGGTTAGATGGTTTGGATGCAAAGTTTTCTGCCATGGTTTGTTCAAATCGTTCAATATGATTGAGATACTACATTGCTATTCCCTGTAAGTGGGATATGATTGAGATACTACATTGCTATTCCCTGTAAGTGGGATATGATTGAGATACTACATTGCTATTCCCTGTAAGTGGGATATGATTGAGATACTACATTGCTATTCCCTGTAAGTGGGATATGATTGAGATACTACATTGCTATTCCCTGTAAGTGGGATATGATTGAGATACTACATTGCTATTCCCTGTAAGTGGGATATGATTGAGATACTACATTGCTATTCCCTGTAAGTGGGATATGATTGAGATACTACATTGCTATTCCCTGTAAGTGGGATATGATTGAGATACTACATTGCTATTCCCTGTAAGTGGGATATGATTGAGATACTACATTGCTATTCCCTGTAAGTGGGATATGATTGAGATACTACATTGCTATTCCCTGTAAGTGGGATATGATTGAGATACTACATTGCTATTCCCTGTCAGTGGGTAGATAGTAGAAGGTTACTAGAGTGTCTGATACCTGGTATATATACTATTGGCTTTAAAGGCAAATGCTAATGATAAAACTTAAACTGAAGAGTTATAGATATTTCATACAAGTATAATGCGAGTTCTGCTTTATTTTCGGTGTTTATTGTCTCTGTATAATTGTCAGTGCCTAGATTGTCTTTGTCCACTTACTGACGTCACACAAGTCTACTGGTCTAATGATCAGTATAAATGTTGGTTAAATTGTACGGAATGTTCAGGCGGGCAGAGTAAGGTGTTGTGGATCCATACTTGATGCGTTTTCTGTTTCATTCCAGTATGACAAGTGCTGGTAGTTAGGTAAGATGGAAAAAAAATATTGCATGTTTTTTAAAACTTAAAACAACATGCAAAATGTAAGATTCGCAAAACCCCTGATAGTGTAGTTGTAAAAGTTTATATAATTTGTATAAAAACAGACATGAACTGTGTTGTGTAAAGGTGGTGGAGATCTGAATATTTTATACATGTACAAGCACTCGCATGGTGTACTTCTATTGTGAAACATATTTTATATTCTAATGTTCTGTTGGATAAGTGTAATGTCCAGATTGTCTTAACTAAGAGTCGTAGCATTAAACCTGTAAATGTAGATATGAGACTTTGATTCCCAGTGACCTGTTTAGATGTTTGCTCTATGGTTACCAGGTCTAAGATGTTGTGTTTGAAAGCAGTAAGATTTAATATTACCAGTATACTTTAATATCTTCAAAATATTTTGAGAATTTCTGCATATGAAATTCTCTATCAACAAAGACTTTTCTTTATCCTGTGGAAAGACAGTACTCAAAATGTTTTACTTGATTTTCAGGTATGTTTCCCGGTGCTAGTCAACAAAAGTCCCCTCCCGCTGCGGCTGTCCAGCCCCTGCCAGGAGAACCCTCCTATCCACCACCCAAGTGAAGGCTTCAGCACACATTGATTGGTGGATCTCTACTTTCTCAACTTCAGTTGGGACATTCCCCTTCTGTACCCAGTCAAACAGTTACAAGCAATGTGATGGTGGGTGTTTGCAGTATTCTTATCTATCAGTGCCAACAAAAACAGAAGATTGTAACAAGTCATGTGATTGGTTGACACCTGATGTTCAGTGTTGTTACCAGTAAGTCGAGTTTACAACTTCGGTTATAACTGATTGATTGAAACAGTTTTTGCTGCGTGTATATATAGTTACAGCAGTAAACTCAGCACCCATCCAGGTGTGCCTGTAATAACAGATCACTAACTACAAAGTCTCTTGTCAAATGTGTAACAACCCGTACGATTGGTGGATATTCCTCCGATGTTCCATGTCGAAGAACAAGTACGAATGGTGGACATTCTTAGTGTTTCAAGTGAAATGTGTAACACCCTTTAAATGATTGGTGTATGTTTATTTCAAACACCAATTTTTGGTTGAGAAAAGGTTTGTCGAGGATATGAGGAGACTGAAGGTGGTGAATGTGTGTATAATGTCCTGAGAAGATCGTGAGTTTGTGGTCTACCTGGTCTGTAGGTACCGTGATCGCAAGTCTGTGGTCATCCTGGTCTGTAGGTAACGAGATCACAAGTCTGTTTTCTACCTGGTCTGTAGGTACCGTGATCGCAAGTCTGTGGTCATCCTGGTTTGTAGATAACGAGATCGCAAGTCTGTTTTCTACCTGGTCTGTAGGTACCGTGATCACAAGTCTGTGGTCATCCTGGTCTGTAGGTAACGAGATGCGCGAGTCTGTTTTCTACCTGGTCTGTAGGTACCGTGATCACAAGTATGTTGTCATCCTGGTCTGTAGGTAACGAGATCGTGAGTCTGTTTTCTACCTGGTCTGTATACGTAGGTACCGTGATCGCAAGTCTGTGGTCATCCTGGTATGTAGGTAACGAGATCGCGAGTCTGTTTTCTACCTGGTCTGTAGGTAACGAGATCGCAAGTTTTCTACCTGGTCTGTAGGTACCGAGAAGAACTGGAAAGCCCTTGGTTACTTTGTCTGCCATCCCAGCTTTAGCAATAATGACCATCATCAGCATTCTTTTATGCGTACATATTTTAGATACCCTATGCAAAATTCAGTGTTATTTTACTTTTAAACACTTTTCCATCAATAACATCAATTGGCTTGACAAATCAAACTAAACGATTCGTGACTTTATACTGATAACATTCTGCCCTAGTAAACTGTAAAAAGGGGACTAAGAAATGTTAAATGTTTTAAACATTTTTGAAATACTTGAAATTCAGTTCAAAAATGAATTTAACATGGTTTGGTCTTGAAATGATTAAATGATATATATATATATATATATATATGTTTATTTCAAAAAGTACCTTTAATTCATTTACCCCTGAAGATACATTTGAACTGTTCCAATTACCGGTAAAAGGTTGGAATAGTTCATTATTAAACATCAGGTGTGAGTGAGCTAAATTTTTCATACACTGTACATGTATTAACAACCTGAATTTTTTTAATTCAGTTTTTGTAAAGATAAATGAGTTTAACGTAGAAAGAATCCAATGATATCTGATGACAGGGTAATTTTTTGTTTACTGCAATTTTAAACAATTTAACAAGTGTGAGTGTACACTGTCACTGAAGACAAGTTAGGTGTCTGACAAAGCTGTTACTTTCTGATCTGTTATAATTCTGTATCTGGAAGTACATGTAGCATTTTTAGGTCACCTGAGCTTTAGCTCAAGTGACCTATTGCTATCCGTTTTCGTCCGTCGTCGTCCGTCGTCCGTCGTCCGTCGTCCGTTAACATTTTACATTTCAAACTTAAAGTCAAGTTCTGCTGGGCCGATTGAACTGAAAGTTGGTAGGAATGATCAGCTCATGGTCCTGACAAAGTTAAGTTAACATTATACTATTGTTTACTCAAATTGGTACATATTTCAACAACAAAAATAAATATTGTGGGACTCAGGTGACCGTTAAGGCCCATGGGCCTCTTGTTCTCATTTTTGTTTATAGAACTATAAGCTGGGTAAGTGGAGTTTCTGCAGGTCAGTGTGCACTAATTGTGTGTTCTCTAGTGCAAAGAGCAGTATTGTTTACTGCTATTTTAATCAAAATGGTAGTTCTGTAGAATCGAGAATTTCACTTCCATTACGACACTCCAGTGCCAGGTTTGTGATGCAGTCTTCTTTTAAGGTAGATTACAGTTACAACGTAGGTTTCTCGATATATACCCTCACATGTGCTGAAATAGTGTCTGAAATATTAAAGCCATTTTCTCTATTTGTATAAAATATTTTTTAATATTTGGAAAGATTTTGTGTCGGGCACTTTTAATGTGTGTAAACTTAGTCTTTAGCATTGCACCGTGCCAAACAGTAGCTGCATTCTATTGCATTTCATTAAACATTCGGATGGACCCATGTCGTGGCATACAAGTGGGAGATTGAAAGCATAAAGATGTAGTCCTATTTTTACATATATTGTATGTTGTGAAATGATTGAATTGTACACATGTATCTCTAGCCAAACTGCCCACATGTGATATTTACATGTTTACGACGCCATGGTGATCAGAATGTGTGTGATATTTACTTTTAGTGAAAGTCATCCATGTGTCACTATGGACTAGAAAGGTTACCAGTATATAAAATTACTGAGAGTTGTAAAAGATGAAGGATAAAAGACTGTTAGATGTAGTAGTATGGGTTGTGTAAATGATTGTCACTTTGGTTGGTGTGAAGTTAGTACCAAAATATTATACCTCTGCTTGCAAGCAAGTTTTTCTTCAAGTTTTTGTATTATGTATCGAGTTCCATTGAACAGCTAAAGGCCATTTTTTTTTTTTTTTTTTTTAAATTACCAGGTAAAAGCTAAAATGGGCAAACATATGCATCTAGGTTTACAATTTTGCAATTATTTGAATTACTTTTTTTGGTAATTTTATCTTCTGCAATACATCAGTCCATCCACTTAAATTAATTACTTTGTTTCTATAAATGTTAGTACAGTAATGTATAATATATGCAAATGAAGCAAACGAGAACCTTGAATCTCTTGTCGTGTTTACCCATCTTTTACACATATGTATACAATTTTCTTAAATTAGAGTTGATGACGGGACACCTTTACACCTGAGGTTTGACACTAATGCCAGTACATGTACAACAAAATTATCAAGTCAAGCCAAAGCGAGAAAATATGTGTTCCGTTTTCTCTATACCAACATTTAAGGCCTATCCTACTTTGTTTCCTGATTTTAATCTAGTAGGCCTATTAAAGTCTTGTATGATGTCGTCTCTAAAATCTTTTAAAGTGATGTCCTTGACTTCCTATACAAATTTATTTTAATTTTTTGAAAGCCAAACTAATTTCACTTTGAAACTAGATCATATGCAGTTTTGAGTAGAAGTTAAGAATGAGTGTGGAGCTACAGACGAAGCTGTGGTCGTTATAGAGATGACCTTGACCTATATATATGTTAGATAACCTCTGGGAAGGTTAAGGGACCCAGTTATTCCTCCTGTGTATAATGCCAGTTTTTGGTGTCTCTTGATGTTCCACAGATGTTTATAAACACGTTCAGCCTTTGTTCTATTGTCGGGTGCTATCGGAGTATTGTCTACTTAGGTTTCCTATTGTATTCTAAGTCATTCCACAGTTTTCTAACAGCTATATAAAGCTCCATTTCTTTATAGAGATTGTAAAGTATGGAGTGTTAGTGTTTATACTTTAAATGTGTTTTATGAAATACTAATAGTGAATTTTCTAGGTGTTCACTTCAGTTTGAATAGTTTGTGTTCTGCAGTTACAGATGGGAATTAAAAAGGATTGTTAATAGTTTGTGTTCTGCAGTTACAGATGGGAATTAAAAAGGATTGTTAATAGTTTGTTGACATTTGATTGCAAAACTAATCACGATTTTGTTTTTAATTGAAATCACATTTTCTGGATTGTTCACCAGGTCCCATATGAATGTCACCAGGTCCCATATGAATCTGTGATTTTCTAACAAAAAACATTGCCCAATGCTGATAGGGTAATATTCCATTGATATATGTGATGTTTTTACCAAAATGCTGCCATGGAAACATCGAACAAGCATGTTTCTTTCAAATATTGAATGTCATTTAATTTTAAAATTCATATGCTAGTTTGTTTTTGGCAAAAAATATTTTTATAACTAGTTGTCAGATTGTATGAAAATATGCGAACATTCTCTATAATGAAATGGCATTAGTTGATACACAATTTTAATTATACATGTTGTTGCTATAATGATTGTGCTACCTCAGTATATCTAGTTCCTACTGCTTCTGACACTGGCCGCATTCTACTATCCTAGATTCACACTGTAATGCTGCATTAATGTAACCCAATCTCGTGTAAGTAAGCGTTTGAACGTTTGAACATCTTCTTCTGTTGTGTATAAAATTGCTTAGTAATTTAATTTTACCTTTTTCTGCGACATCCTTAAATTCAAGATTCTGACAAAGTTGCTGTATGACTTTTAACATTAGAAAACATGTTTTTCCCTAGTACCAGTTAATACAAATAGTTTCCTACAATCAATTGTTTTCCCAGTTTGTGCAACTACTGTCTTAAGTCACATTATTTCTATTCCAGTCTGTGAATGCGATGGATTTCAGCAATATTGAGAATATTTAGAAACTGAATTTTAATATTTTGTATACTGCATTGCACTTTTTCTTTCAATTAAATTTTCTAGAAATTTTGTTCAAAAGCAAATAAAAAATGCCTATGTATTTGCAAAAATTTCAAATATGTTGTCTTCAAAAGTTATTTTTAAATTGTATGTATGCGTAGCAATAATGGTCTTTGATCTGTCTTTTGAATACAATTGAAATGTGTCCAATACTGTGCTATTTTCTGATGAAGTGTAAATATCTAGAATTTAGGCGTTGTATATCAGTTGAAAAATGTAGGCAGCCTGTATGACTAGATCTAAATGCCTGCTATTTAAGTAATATCTTTTTGAAGTTGTAGCAGACAGTTCTAGAATTGTTCATATGAGTCTCAGTATGAAGACTTTTTTTTTTTTTTTTGTGTGTGACTTTTTTCTGTAATTTCAAGAAATGTATGTAGAACTATGAAAAGTGTATTATGTCGATGTTAATGTGATGATTCAGTAAATGTTTGTATACAATCAAAAAGGCATTGGCAGGATACGTTTCTATTGAGTGTTGTTAACACTATTTATACAAAGGGAGGTAAATATGGTTTATACAAAGGGAGGTAAATATGGCAGGTACTCTGAGATGGGTCAATGACACAGTTTGTGTACACAAAGTAGGTTTTGTACATGCCAAGATAGTCTGTGTAAGATTGAGATTGATGTACAGTTTGTTAGAAATACATGTACTGCAATGTTTACAAGTTTACCTTCAGTATTCATGTAGGAAGAAGTTGGAAGAGGCAGTGTACAGATTTTCTATGTACATTCTTCAGTACACAGGTGTACAGTGTTGTCGATACTGTACAAGGTACAGATTGTGTACAGTATTTAATGGTGCAGACTCTGTACCAAAGTTGTGAAGATTTTTGTAATGTAGACTGCGGTACAGCCTACATTAACAAACTGTGCGACAGGGTATGAGAACTGTATATATCTATGTCAAATTTAGAGAGAGAGAGAGAGAGAGAGAGAGAGAGAGAGAGGGTACGTATGTAAAGATTGAGAGTGAGGCAGCATGCACAGATTACAAATGGTGCAGTTATGGACGTATGAATGCATTATAGGGCTGCTTGTGTGTTCATTTTAAGTATGTATGCATGCACTTGGGAGTGATTGTGGCCAGTTAAAGTCATGAATATTCAGTAGACTGGCTAGTGGTCACCTGTATACAATTATATCTCTCTACCTATATAGCCACTAACTACAGTGCTGCAGTGTATAACATGGCTTTATTCTAGCCTCGGTGGTAAAGGCTCCTCTCCGGCATTTTATACATGAATAAACAACTATAAATATCTACTTGTTGTTTCGTGTTAAATATCTACTTGTTCAGATTATGGTCAATACTGGTACAATGGGCCTTGTCCACAAACGTGAAGAGATTATGTACAATTTCTTGATCCATGTAGGCTGTGTACATGTGCTTGAAACAAATGATCTAACTGGCTTGTATACCTGCAAGATAAAAGTTATCCTTTAACATTCAACAAGCCATGGAGTGAACTTTCCAAATTGTAATTACCACTTCCTGTTTTCAAGGAAACATTTTGGAACACTTCAAACTTGAAATTTGGTCAAAATGTAATACTATGGCGTAAACTTTTTACATTTTCAACTTCTCAAGAACCAGTGGATGGAACTTTTTCAGACTTGGTCAGAATCATCCTTGGTAGATGAGGCTACACAATTGTAAAATTCCTACCCCAACCCCTGGGGCCAGGGCGGGGCCCCAAAGGGAAAATTAACTAATATTTCAACAATCTTCTTCTCCAGACTCGGATGTACTACAGTCATTTTCTCTGCATGTAAAGTTTATTATAGTTTATATAGGGAAATAACACTTTTGGGTATATTTTGACAATTTTTCTGTAGGAAGTTATTTTTACTTGGTGAGAATTATCCTTGGAGGAAGATGGTTTCAAATTGTAAAATTGAGATTCCTACCCCAACCCCTTGGGCCAGGTCGGGGCCCCGAAGGGAAAATTAACCAATTTTTCAAAAATCTTCTTCTCCAGACTCTGATGTACTACAGTAATTTTCTCTGCATGGAAAGAAAGATCAGGGGCTGTAAATTGTAAATTTCAGAACCCAAGAGCTATCCGTTCTCCCTTGGGGAGGGGGTAAAGTTTATATAGGGAAATAACACTTTTGGGTATATTTTGACAATTTTCTGTAGGAAATTATTTTTACTCTGTGAGAATTATCCTTGGAGGAAGATGGTTTCAAATTGTAAAATTGGGATTCCTACCCCAACCCATGGGGCCAGGACAGGGCCCCAAATGGAAAATTTACCAATATTTAAACAAGAGGCCCATGGGCCTTAACGGTCACCTGAGTCCTACAGTATTTATTTTTGTTGTTGAAATATGTACCAATTTGAGTAAAAAATAGTTAAGTATAATGTTAACTTAACTTTGTCAGGACCATGAGCTGATCATTCCTAGACCGATTTTAAATAAGATCGGCCTATTAGAAATTGTTTTTAAGTTTAGAATAGGTATTTACAAAATAGCGGCTGTGGTGGCCATATTGGATTTCTGATTGACCTGAAAAATAACAACACTTTGTCAGGACCATGAGTCGATCATTCCTACCAACTTTCAGTTCAATCGGCCCAGCAGAACTTGACTTTAAGTTTGAAATGTAAAATGTTAACGGACGACGGACGACGACGGACGAAAACGGATAGCAATAGGTCACTTGAGCTAAAGCTCAGGTGACCTAAAAATCTTCTTCTCGGCAGACTCATATGTACTACAGTCATTTTCTCTGCATGGAAAGAATTTGGTGAATGAGGGTATTACAGTGTAAAATTGGGATTCCCAAAGGGAAAATTTACCAATATTTTAAAATTATTATCCTTTGATGACATGACAAGTATTATATTTCATTTAGTTTACATGCTGATTTCCACATCACATCTAAACAATAATAAGTCAGGTGACCGCTAAGGCCCTTGGGCCTCTTGTTGAAATTTCTATGGGGATGATTATGAGTGCTCAGCATTTAAAGCATAAATAAAATGTGTATGATAATAACATTTTTAATGGTATCTTTTGAGGTGTTATAAAATCTTAGAAAATAAGAAAAGTGTCGCTGGTTGAAAATACTCAATTTTACTGCCTCCAAAATGATAGTTTCATCATACTTGATAGTAATATATGAAAGTCCTGCTTAGTCTAACAAGTCCTAGGTAGATGTTGAATTTCTTTAAACCCAGTTGATGTGATGTGGACTGTCCACCCTTCAAAAAACATGGCTGCCATATGAAGAGTGCAAAGTTCTCCCAGCCCTCTGGCTCAGTTTTACAAAAGTTCTCGACTTTCTCGTCTGGACTCAAATATCAAGTTTACTCATATCTAGCCATTTGTAAGGAAAAATTACAGCTCTTCAAAAGTTTTCAATAAATATATTCAGCTAATTGATTTTTTTTTATCAAAGTCAAACACTTTTGCGAGACAGCATGGTTGCACTGTGCTCCTTTAGTTTTGAGGCTAATATGATTTATTCCTAACAACTACTTACTGAAAAACAACAACACATTTCAGTCGTTTAAATTTAACTTTACTGAAGGCATTCTTTTATTTTTTTGCCACTTGGAAACATGTACAAGGGAATATTCATTTCAACACACAATATTGGAACTCAACATGCCACATCATCAGCAAGTAGAAAGGGGAGATATAACTACTGATAATAAAAAAGTGGGACAAAAAAGGCAGAAAAACACATTCTACTGGAGGCATTATCAGGCGATTCCAATATGAAAGGCAGTGTAACATACTGTAAAATAAGCACAGTGAAATATCCAAGTACAAAATCAGCTGTTAGCACTGTAAAGGTAAGAATCTGACATTTAGCCTTTGAAAGCAAAACCATTGCTATCAGTTTTCTGTTAAATTGATTGTTTTTTCATTTCTTTAAGTGCTCTAAATTTTAAAAACTTTTATAATAAAATATCATTAGCTGGTGACTTCATACATAAGTTCAATATATTGGCAGTCTTCTGACAATTATGTTACTTTTTATTTTTTACAATGGCAGTCTGCCAACAGTCATGTTGCTGGTTTCATTATTTCACTGTTCTGCAAACTAGTTCTCTCCCTTTACTCACAATATGACCAAATGGCAGAGTCTACAAAAATCACAAAAGCCAAAATGGCAAAAAAAATAGGAACATTTGACAAAATAAACTTTCAATACATAAACATTTCACGAAATAGCACAACACAATATCATTCATACCATTAAGTGTTTAATATAATATATATATATAAGTATATGCATATCTTTATAATACTTTACATCAATTATGGCAGGTATTTTACTGTTGATTCAAAGTATTATATAGAAAGTTTCAGGTTGAAAGCACTCATAGATCTGTTCCACGTAAAGTGAAGACAAATGTACAGTAAACTAGAACAACTCTGCCTTCAGATTGACCTCATAAAATAAAGGCTTCAGTAGAACAAGTCAATGTAATATTGCATACTTCCATGTAAATCAAACATAAGTCTGGTGTTGAACTTTGTCCTCTGCACAAATGGTTGGTTAATATTCCAGGTGTAAATAACAGCACAAACGAACAACCATGCATGTTCACAGTGTTCCTTCCTCAATTCATACACTTCAAAGTGTAATTGTAAAAATAGAAAAAAACTTCACTGAAGTTATAGACAAGAAAATACCACAGTTACAGTATATAATGCCATGTCCAAGCCATCAAACCAGATAAAGTAAACAAATTATGCATGGGCCTGTTCGTTTATGGGGAAAAACAAGTATGTCTGTTTTTAAATTTAACATTTTCGGGTATAAATCCTGGCGGACCTGCACAAGTTTATGCAGGCCTTGCAAAGTTTGGTCAAGGCTCGCCTAAAAGCAGCATCAGATCACTGGGTCCGACCTTATTATATAAACGAACAACTCTGTGTCCAACAGGTTCTACCGTTTGGACCGCGATAAACGAAAACGGCCCATGTCACACAGTTAACACATGTTGCTGGGACAAGATCACCAGTACAAACTTGGCGTACAAACTTGGTGTAAAATATTAAAAATGTGTGAGATAAAATAGAAGTTTAACATTCTGAATAACAAAGATTCCATGTACACAAAATAATGACCATTACCAAGCCTGTTTACGTACACACATACATGTACAAAATGTAGGAAGGTCTTCCATACTTGAGTTACTTGGTTATGTCCCTTTGATTTGGTTATCTCCCTTTGGCTAACTAGATCTCTGCATAACATGAAACATTTTTTAAGTTCCTTTTACAAATTTGTGAAAAATCAACTTTAAATGTTGAATTTTTCATTTCGCATAAGTCAGTGGTATTTTTGAGTTTGACATGACTGAGTATGTTCATACATTGGTGATGTGGGAAAGGAACTCGCTGTACACCCATCTCAGTCTGGCATGGCGTTGTACAGTTCTATAATGCCATCAATGTCCTCAGGGCTGTGATCAAAAGTGAAAAACAAATACTCATGAACACATGCCACTTGCATGGGTATTTGATACAAATACACAGGGAAAATCTGTTTCTGTCGTAGAACAGGAGTCACTGCTCCATTTTAACCATGAACATCAAGAAAAAACCCAGTACCCAGCAAACCTTGCAGGTTAAACCGAACATATACACAGAAAAAACGAACTGGCAACGGAATTACAAAATGTACAATAACGAAACACCTGTAGCAGTATGGTTTCTTCGTACCTGTTTTTTGTGTCATACCTTCGTTTGTCTGAATACATGCTCATCACCATTACACACAGACTGTACAGGTAAAGAACACTTTGGTGGTTCCTTTCCTTGTCCTCACGTACACAAGCTACATCATTGGGAATCCCTTACAGAGAATCTTGTAGTTTCCTTATCAAGACAGTAAATTCTTTTCAATCTATGATAACTTATTACAAAGTATATCAAGTGAATGATTTCCTTTTCTAGGGTAACCTGGCATTAATGAAAATATTACAAAATGTATCCTCAAAACTCCCAAGTATACAAGTAAATGAGTTTCCAAGGTATAAGCCTTCCCCTTCTCCCATACAACTACTCATTGTTTTATACCTGATGACGTGCCGAGGGAACTTTCTAAACAGATACTGGTAAACATACCTCTGTAATACATGTTCTTGAATAATCAATATTACATTTACATTTATACACCACAATCATCAACACATATTCTAGTAGTTCGGTTTGAAAGCAAGGTAAATACAAAGAAAATGATTTGATAATAAACAGAACAATAAGGTGATAGGTGTCAAGCATACAAACTATAGCATCACACAAGTGCTATCAACACTATAGCATCACACAAGTGCTAGCAACACTATAGCATCACACAAGTGCTATCATCACTATAGCATCACACAAGTGCTAGCAACACTATAGCATCACACAAGTGCTATCATTACTATAGCATCACACAAGTGCAATCTTATAGGTGTCAAGCATACAAACTATAGCATCACACAAGTGTTATCATCACTATAGCATCAAACAAGTGCTATCAACACTATAGCATCACACAAGTGTTATCATCACTATAGCATCACACAAGTGCTATCAACACTACAGCATCACACAAGTGTTATCATCACTATAGCATCACATAAGTGCTAGCAACACTATAGCATCACACAAGTGCTATCATTACTACAGCATCACACAAGTGCAATCTTATAGGTGTCAAGCATACAACCTATAGCATCACACACATGCTACCTTATAGGTGTCAAGTATCCAACATTTTAGCATCACATAAGTGTTATCATTTTCATCATAAAGATCTACAGAGAATGTCTTTGATCACAAACAAACAAGGGGCTGGAAACCTTCCATGTCAGAATCATAGTTTCTAAAACACAGATGACGAAAGAGAAAAGTGCCACCTTTTGATCTTCATACAAGAATAAAGACATTTTTTAAGAGATAAAGTTGAATAGCCACCTAACAAGATTGATCTCCCCTTGGATGAATGATGCTATGTTCAAAACATTTTAAATTAATTACTTTATTCACCTTTATTTTTTTTTAAATAAGATAATAATTATTTATACCTTTGATTTCGCCATTAGTTAACATAAGCAAAGATACTGAAACCTTTTCTGAGCTGAAGTTTACTGTTATACCCATCAAAGGGAAACTCCCAGGTATTGTACTGTACAGCTGTATGGACTGGAGCTATCAAAGTATCTCTAGTACTGCATTCCAAATAAGATGAACTTCAGAAACTTCTATAACTGATGTTCCATTACATATATCTGGATTTTATAGATTTGTTACGATATATGTCAAATAATGATTTCACATCATTACAGAATTGTTACAGCATTTAAGTCAAATAATGACCTTACATCACTCAAAATATTTTGACTAGATTATCTACCATGGAAAAAAAATCAACAAACTAATAAATACAAGAAAAAATTGATTGAAAATTATTTTCACAGCAAAATATTCATTCATCACAATTATAATACATATAAATTTGGTTACTGAACATCTTAAAACTTGACATGGAAATCAATAGAGGATCCTAACTTACCAGGTAATTTGACAAAACGCTTCATTCTTAAATGTGTGGAATAAAACGAAAACAAGGTAAAATTCTGTTATTGATTAGTGCGCCTGACTTGTGCTCCTCAGAAGAACAACCATTAGATTGTCTTGAACAAGAGTGATTTCTACTGAACACATATAAATACTTGGCTATCTATTCCACACACATCAGATTTACCAATATAAAAATTAACATTCATGGACATTATTACGTGAAATAAATACAAAGTATGAAAATTGTCACAATAACGCTAGAATATGAATGAAAAAAAAATAATTTAATACAATACAAAAAAAAATGTTTGTAAATAATAACCTCATAAAGCACATATTGCAAGCTTTCTCAGATACTCTACAGTCTCAAGCACTAAACATACATCTTCATACCTCTAGCCAACACACAGATATAGGTACACGCAGAGGTCTCCTTCACACTTACTTGGCCCCACATCGTTTCTTTTACAACTTTTGCGAAACAAACATCTCCAAGTTACCCATATGGACCTCATGTCATAAATAACCCAAAATAATTCACCCCATACCATATATCATCCCTAAAATCTGGCCCCATATTGTGTTTCAAGAACCCAAAACATGATAGCATCTTAAGAGCCCTTTGCAGGCCCCATACCATGCATATACCACATGGACCATCCCTCAAATGCAAAGACCTACTGACCCCTTTAAAAGGTGATCAGATGGGCCTTATTTCTATAGCTAGCCCAACAGACAATGGCCTCATAGCATGTACACAAAAGGACCTGCTGACCCCATAACATGAATGGAAACCCCAGGAGTCCTTTCCAGGTCATGTATGGGTGTCTTCTTTATCAAGCGACATGGTCCAACAACTTTTTAACCTATACATAATTGGGGCCTACATATAGCTTGTCCCATAGTGGAACCTGGGCTGAATACATTCACACAACAATGCTCAGGGCCACAGCAGCCCACGATTACCTCAGTCAGATCTACAGTCACATTGAACATACAGACAGAGAGCTTAGGACCAAACAAACTGCCGATCAACAAGCGAGAAACATCTACAAAGATGTAATTGAGTTTAGGTGTATCAAGACCAAGCAAAGTCCATTATATGACTGCTTGTCTGTCAGAATCACACAACTTGCAGATTCTTTAGGACACTTTCAGTTTTTTGAAACGCATGACTTACACATATCAGAACTGTTTCCCTAGTCACATGATCATTGTTACTAACTACACAATCTTTACAAAGTGAAATGAAAGTGAGCTCCTTCATCGACCAAACTTTTTCATATAGCTGATCCCTCAGACTTGCACACTCTCACATCTGCATTCAGAACTCCAGCCGGAAAGCGGAGCAGCTTGTCTCATGATCCTGTAGCTGGATGGTACACCTGGCGGCAGACGGGGCGACGTCTACGTTGAGATCACATAGGCGGTCCTTGTTGAGTCCCATCCAGTGGCGTACGGTATCATTGTCGTATGTAGGGATGATGGTGACCTTCAGGTCCTTGTCCTCCCATGTCTGTTTGGCGTCAAGGAGGGCGTTCAGCACTTGTGAGTTAGGAGACAGGGAACTTAGGACGTAGAACCTGGCTCGGATACGTTTGAAGAATTCTATGTCGCTGTACTGGGGATTTCCATGGTTGGGTATGTAAGACAAATCTATATAGAAAGGAGTCAGCGGAGGGAGGGGAGGGGTCTTGGAAGTGGCAGGGGACGCTCGATTACCAGTGGCTGTAGCCGGTCTTCTGCCTGTAGGTTTGCTTTTTGAATCTGTTGATGATGGAGCGGCTGCACTAGCTGGGCGGGCCTTGGTGGTTGTGGATTTCACACCATTTGTCTTTGCATTTCTGGCAGATGAAGGTGGAACATTCTTCTCTGGTTTATCTCCTATCTTTGACTTGTTTAACTTGGCAGATTCTGGTCTCTTAGTTGCTCCAGGTTTGGCTTTCTGTGTACCCTTCTCTGTAGCTTTACCGTTAGCTGTTGGCCCAGGAGATCCCTCAGGTGGAGGGGGAGCAGGCAGACCCATGGGTTCACCCCACTCTTTGGGATCAAAGGTCTGTCCATTTGCCTCCCCTTGGTAGCTATCTAATGGCTGACCAGAACAGCTGAAGGGGTTAGTACTTTGTGTGTTAACACCGGCAGAGAAGAACGGATCAAATGCTGCAGCAGCTCCATCTGTTGGGCTGGCCTGCTGTTGAGAACCCTCATTAATACTCGTAAATGGATTAAAGCTGGGATCTGTACTAGGTACAGCAGGCTTGTCTTGCAGACCTATAAAGGAACTGTAACCATCAGCATGGTAGGCATCACTTTCTACATTTTCTTGTTCTGGAAGTCCTTCATCTTCCTCTTGGGAGTCCTCGGATTTCAGATCCACTGGATCGGGTGTTTCGTCTTTCTCAAAGGCTTCAGGAATGTTTGATACTTCCAAATAGTCTCCATTCTGGTGCTGGGTTTCTTCCAAGGAATCATCTATAACCTGAACATCATCATGTGACATAGCTCTTCCATCTTGTTCACCTTCCACCTCCTCAAACTCCTTCGCATCACCTTTGATGTCCTCGTCTTTTTCAAATGCATCAACACACTGTTGCCCATCATCAGACTGAATGTCTTCCACAGGTTCTGTTGAGGGTTCATCTCCAATATCGTCAGCAGACCCCTCTGTAAAGCCTTTGTTCTCAAATGCATATGGAGAAACATCCTCTGGAGGGTTGTCTTCAGGAAGAACTGTTTCTCTGACATCGCCCTGGCTGTCCATTTCATCTGGTGAAATATCTCCATCATCCTCTTCCTCCACCTCGTCCAGAGCGTGGTCAGAAATGTCAGCCTTCTCTTGTGGTTGTTCTGGCTCCACTGGGGATGGTAACATTTCCTGTGTCCCAACCACCTGTTCTTTAACCTCTTCCTCGTGTTCTTCCCGCCTACTATCCTGAAGATCTTCAGATTTCACTTCCTCTTGTACTTTCGGCTCCTGTTCTATAAAATCTTCATCTTGTTCTTCCGGCCTATTATCCTGAAGATCTTCAGATTTCACTTCCTCTTGTACTTTCGGCTCCTGTTCTATAAAATCTTCATCTTGTTCTTCTGGCATATTATCCTGAGAATCTTCAGATTTCAATTCTTCATGTATTTCTGGCATGACATCTTCCTGTTTTTGAAAATATGGTTCATTAATCTCATCAACTGGAGACCTTTGCTTCATTTCCTCCATTTGAGCATCCTCCTCCATTTTGTAATTTGTAGCATAGAGGTCCAAGTTATCCTTTGGTTGTGGTATGATGTCTGTCTCCTCTGTTCCAGGAGATTCTGTGCTTGGAGGATCACTGAGAACCTGGTCCTGGGCAGTATCTAGTGAGACTGGCCTGTCAAGTTCCTGAACTGACTGTTGTACATCAGGTTCAGCTCTGAATGATGGTACAACATCTGGTTCTGCTGGAATATCCCTCACTGGAGACTGGGGGTCTACAGGGCAGAGAGGTTCCTTGGTAACTGGGGACATTTCTGGTATAAGGTCAGGTTCTTGGGGTGAGTATGCCACAGGTTCTGGTAGGGACTCTGGCTGTACTAGGTCAGTTTCGTAGTCATGGCCTCCATTCTCCATAGAGACATCTTCAGGGGCCAGTATGTCATTCTGAAGATCTTGGTGAAATGAGCCGTACATCAAGGAGCTCTCACCCTGGTTAGCAGCAACTTCAAATTGATTTGGGTCGGGAAGAGGATCTGGTGACTCAGATTTCTTCTCGGATTCCACCAAGGGTTCTTGTTTGGGTACGAGTGTGTCAGTCATGTTATTGAGTGGTTCTTCAGGGGTTATATCTATGAGTGATGCCTGGGTCCCCGACAACAGATCAACAGCAGGCTGAGAGGGTGCCACTTCCAAAACAGGTTCCACAAGCGGTTCCTGTGGAGCAATGACTGGAGCCACACTTGCTACTGGAGTTTGGGGCTTTCGCTCTGGGGATGGCGTTTTCTGTTTGCTTGGTGTAGATTTCTCCGCTTCCTTTTTAGCTGAAGGTCTTGGTGATTGTGTTGACATTGGTTTCTTTTTAGCCTCAGTAGGAGAAGGTTTCTTTGGTGTTGTGCTCGTTGGTTTCTTGGTAGCAGACAAATCGGGTTTAGCAGGCTTTGGTGCTGTTTTGTTGAGAAGGGAGGGCCTAGACTTGCCTGTCTTGTCCTCTGCCTTCTTCTTGTTCTCATCCTCCTTAGAGACTTTGTTTGATTTGCTGGTTGCAGCAGGTTTATAGGCAGGTTTATTCTCAGGTTTCTTTTCAGGTGTTGCTTTTGGGGCTGTTTTAGCTGATGCTGGACGACCTGCTGGTCCACTGGGTTTTTTCGGAGCAGGCTTAGCTTCCAGATCTTTTGGAGTGCATGTTGGTTTTTTTAAGAATTTTAAATGTTTCAATTTTTCCAATCCCTCAATAATCTTGTGTTGAGGAGCATTTCCAGGGAAGAAAAGACGGTTGATATCAGCATCAGGATCCGCTGGCTGCCACACTAGTAGGCAGCATATTGATAACATGTTCGGAAGTGGCACATTCTGGGTGGAGCCAAACTCCATCACCTGCTTGTTCCATTGTTGATAGAAGTCCTTAAGCTCCTTGCTGTCAGTGACAGGGTTAAGTATGTACATGTCCAGGGAACCATGGCCGACCTTGTGATACAGGTTCACAGGCGTGACGGTAGGGTTAGTACCCAACCGGGAACAGGGCTGAGGAGTGGAAATAAGGTTCTTTGAAAATTCCAGTAATTTGCTTCCCTCTTCTGCTAAATTAATAGCAAGGTTCAGTTCCTTGCCATTTAAACCATTGACCTCAGCATCACCTGCCTTGTCAGAAGCATTTAAGTACATAAAGCCGATGTCGGGATGGATGGTTTCCATGCTCTTCCTCTTCAGAACAGAACTTATACCAAAGATATTATCAGCACCGAGATGAGTCATAAGTACAGCATCAATACGATCAAGATGGCGGGCAAAGTCCCAGAAACATGACTTCCTGCTGTATCCGCCATTGACTAGAAGGTTAAACCCACTGATACCAAACATGGCAGAATCACCTTCACAGGCGGGGAATATGTATAGAGTAGGCTTGCTGAATCGGATGTTACCAACAACATCAGAAGTACGCATTAACTGTTGAATGGTCTTGGCGTGTATGAAGCTACTGATGTACGTGCTGAACTGTAACACGCCATTGATGTCGGATAACTTCTCCTCAGGATTTAATTCCAGGGTGAGACTTTTGCTTACGTCTAGTTTATTGATGCTTGAGTTTTTCCATTCCCCTCCTGCATTGCAGTATATCGTCATCTTGCCACCGTCCTGTTGTTTCAAAGCCGCCTCAATGTCGCTGTCTTTACAGAGACGCCCCAGCTGGGACACGGTGAAGCAGTCGTCCTGTAGGACCCACGATCCACTACCGGCGAAGTAGTGGCCAGCATAAATAAGGTGTCGGTTATCAGCTGGCATCATCAGGAAGGTTCGGAGGGACTGTTGCAAGGTCTGCAGTCGGGGGTTGACCAATATCTCCATGGCAATCTTCTCAGATCGGTGTTGAATTGTCCTCTCATCTGCAATGACACAAAATGAGAAAACAAATAAGATACACATTTTGAAATACCTTCCATCTGTTTGCTTAGTTGTTGGTTGTTTGTAATGAGGTATTAAAATTCTGGCTGACACGTGTTCTTTTTTTCATTATCAGTATATGAAATTAAAATTCCTTATCATATCTCAATTTTACCAATGATGACGTTATAAACAACACCGACTCCAATTGCAAAAAATATGAAATTATTGCAGTATAATTGAATTTTGAACTTAAAGAGAGAAAAAAAATATACATAGTACAATATATAGTTTTGTTATCATAAGCTTTGATTGTCATTTCAGCCTTTTTCAGGTTCTGTAACAGCAGGAAAGGTCTATTCTGAATGAATTGGAATAAAGAACGATACAAGATTCAGGTCAAGTATATTTGAAATTATTAAGGTCAAAAAGATATTTTGTACATCATTTCCTGCTTGGTTCTAGCTGTTATTAATGGTAACAGAGCAGTAGCAGGGGTGTGGCTTATCTGCTCCATCACTCCTGTGTGTTGATGTGTAGAAGGACTGGGTACTCCGATAACCTATCTTATAACATATGTTTGTCATGTTTCCTCCTGCTTAGTCACATATAACCACTTGACCTTTCATGTGACCTAGGTCATCGGGTCATTTATAGACATTACACACATGATGTGATTCTGAGAGAGCAACATATGTAAAGAGTCTGTACTATTACACTGATGAAAAAAAATCCGACTATTTTTGTAATTAGTAGTATTAATGCTGAAAACAATATTCAAGTACAGAGATTAAAAGCTATCACGTTTAGATAATGCATTCAAGATACAAATGTGCTAATATTCTGCAACAACTGATTTGAAATGACTAATATAATGTTATGCTTGAGGCAACAGGATCCCCAGGCCCCAGTAAAATAAACACTTTAAGTCTGTCTTAAGCTAAGCTCAAACTAGATCTCCCATAGACTTAATCTCAAACTTACCTTATCATCCAAACACATAGCATCAATACTTAGGATCTTAAGCTCAATTTAAGGCAACTCAAAGGGTTGGTTATATCCTGTCATGGTAATAGCAAGAAGAGCTATATACCAACCCAAAAACACTTGACTTGGCCCCAATATTCATAAAAGTATTATGCGTAAAAAAAAAATCAAAAAAAATCTTGTGACAGATTCAAAAAATTAATACAAACCATAGCCTCAGCTAAATACAGAAAATATAATGTATACTTTGAAATGTTGAATAGTAATTTCTCACTAAGAACTTAAAATGGTTTCACGAATACAGATCGGCCAAGTCTTAGGTGTTTTATTGAGAAATATCCTTGCCAATATTACTGAGAGTCTACATTGCAAGTATATGATTGTGCAACGATTTAAAGGTTCATTGTCTCGTTTTGTAGCATCAATTTTTCATTCGACTGGGAGCCAATCTAGCATTGACATCGATCCTTGGGATGGATCACCGCAGACATTAGCAATGCCAATGGCAATTCAAACAGCCTGGTATCTGCGCATCCAACAGCTGTGCAAGAATGGGGTTATCAAAGAAATCTCATTTTACAGTATATAAATAAACCAAGAAATATAGAAAATTTGTCAATACAAGTAAGTGAAAGAATGAATCGCCTCTTGTCAGAATGTATGTGGTACAGGAGGTAGTACATAAACATGCTGATGTCCAAACATTTTGTTGTATTAGATGTTTGTCTTGGTACAGAGGCTGATCACCCTTATCTCTGAGAAATACTTGGTATGGAGGCTGATCACCCTTATCTCTGAGAAATAGGCATAAGCTAATGACATCTTTATTCCAATCCAAGAAACATCACTACTTCCTAATACATCACACAAGATATGGAGATTTCCCTATAACTACCCATACGATCAATAGCTCCTTATTTAGGATGTTTAAGGATGATCAAATGGGCCTTAAGCACCCCTACATATCACATTGGAACGACCTGGATCAAAGGAAGAGATGCTGTAAGGATGATAAAAAGGGATGACACAGAAGATGCACATATGCATATATTTTAATCTGATGATATACTTGACACATTGTAGTTTTAAATGGAGACATTGTGAAGTTGAAGTCATATGTGCAAGAAAAATTAATTATACTTTGGTTTGCTGAGAGCATTTTAACCACAGAGTTGGATAGAATCTAGTTCCACGTGGTAACATCACTTATTTATATATCACACAATTTGTTCTGTAATACATCATATCAGACTAATCTGGGCAATTGCTCTTATAAGGGTACCCCGTGCTTGTTTAGAATTGAATTTGATTTGATATTGTAAAGTAAATGGTGGGTTTTTTTCTAATTCCTTTCCAGTTTTACATGTTCAGGAAGTCGTTTGGTTGGTTTGTTAAGATAACTCCTAGGCTTTGTACAGGAGTATGTTGAATGACAACAAAGCGGCCATGAAATATCTGCTGATAGACCTGACGTGACCAATATTATCTATCAGAATGAGATCTTCATATCTCTGCAGTGGGAGCAAATTTGTCAAAATACAAGGTATAATGTTTACTGAGAAGACATGCCAAAATAAATGTGTCCCGCTCCTCGTCATTTACCAATGCCTGGCACCCTTATCATGGCAGATAAAGTAACCCATTCCTCCTGGCATGTCTGCATCAGATAGTGACACTCAATTAACAAATACTGATCACCATTACGCAAACACAGGTTAATGGGAGAGAAACATGCACGTTTGTCAATTTTGTTGTCAGCAACCTGACATTGCAATAATATTGCAGTCAGATTCATAAATACCAGCTGTTTAATACAACTACTACCCACCATCCAAAGGGGACAAAGTTTTATTGGTTAATTCCTTTCCATAGTCTCTGCAGATCAGAAGACAAGTCATTCTTTACCCTAGTCTGAAGAGACTCTCATGTCAAAATCATGACATTCATCTTAAATATACGTCTCTGAACACTCTCACACATGAAATCTGCCTTTTCCAAGTTTGGTGACTGTTTCTCTGTGACCCTTTGGGAAATCAGCATTATACTGAACCGGATGTGACTGTATTTCCTGTAACACTATCGTCTAAAGCTGTATGTGTCACTGGAGATCCAGTCTGTCTCTGGCCTTGAGTGACAAAGATAAGTGTGTGTCTGGCAATTTACAGTGCAAATATTTACACAGGAAGACAAAAATGCAACTGGATTTTCCAGAATAAATTACAGATATAGCCTTGTTATATATATGTTTTTTCCCCCATTTCTAATGAGAACTGCCATACTGTTTTTTTAAACATACTGTCATCGGATAGTCAATCCAGTCTCTCACAGAAGGTTTGTAAATCTGACAATATAGACAGTATCACCTGTGTCATAAATCTGACAATATAGACAGTATCACCTGTGTCGTAAATCTGACAATATAGACAGTATCACCTGTATCGTAAATCTGACAATATAGACAGTATCACCTGTGTCACACCTGTATGTTATACTAAACAATGCCTCATGCTTAAGCAAATGATGACATTCATGACATCTGCCTCTAGCATGTTTAATTCAATCCAAAAATCCCTTGCCTTTCCCCCTGAGCACCCTAACAATTTACAAGCTCATGATAATTGGAAATGGTTGATAAACAAACCTGGCATTTGACTGAAGGGACATCATGCATTTCACATATGAATTTAACATACTCTGTCCTGAGTGCAAAGAAAAATTGGAATACCTCAAATTAAGAATCCTACAGATTTCATGTCACAAGTCAAAATTTAGAAAAAAATGCTGAATCTGTATTAGAGGGTGTTTTATGTGTATGATTAACAGCTTACAGCTGGTCGCACTTGGCCCTCTGCCAGGTATGCTTGTTGTTATTTAAACACGGCACCCATCACTCTCACCAGTTTTAAATTGTGAGTCACCAGCGCCACAGAATGGAGGGGAAAACAGGAAAAAACTGACATGCAATGTACATGCAATCACATGTAGTGTTCCAGCGGTAAAGCCCCAGGCATGTAATTATACCCAGCCCTATAATGGAGGATCGCTGCGAGAAGTCGCAACTTATTGTCCCTCAACAAGATGGAGTGCAACAGAGTTGCAAAAAAATCAAGCTTCATGGAAGCAGATGTCAAATGTGTTTATATTTTTTTATTTCTCGAAGCATTAACAGTCTGGTTATGTGATTAAATCGTCCAATCAGAATTCTGCATTATTGATTGTATTAACAAAGCTGCCATATCAACAATTTATAGGTAAAATACATTCTCAAGTATAATAGCCCTAACATTCTAAGTTGTCTGGTGTTAATCTTGGTTCTAAACACTAAACAAAGATTACTGTCTGAGGACCACAGTGTTTATGAAGTGTACAAAATATACAACAACAATCTTAACTTGAAAACAACTTTAAAAAAAAGCTCTACAACATGTCTGAAGGATAAACATTTCCCTTTTGAAATTGGTTAGATATAAGAAACATAGATTGCGAGGCACCATACTTTGTAGACCAAGTAATAGGGTACAGTGTATAGGATATAGAGCCAAATGAAGGACCTCACCACAATTGGTGTATGAGGAGTTTTGGTAAAAAGGATTTATTCTAGATATAGTTTTTGGATGTGTAATGTTTTCTCAGATTATTTGACTATAGGAATTCTCTGAACAGAATGCAAATCCTTTACAGAGTAAAGAACATCCTAAAAATGTCTGTAAGACATAAATGCCCCCGCTGCCATGTAAATTAGTTTCAGTGTTCTATAAAAAATTACAACCACTTTGATCTTGATACCCTGAAACATGCTCACACACAAGGTACTACACTTAAAGTTGATAAGTTGATTTTAATATTTATATGTTTTTCCTGTATGTTATAATCAGCTCCATAACATATTGAATGAAGTTGCTAAGTGTTTAAATTGAATCAGTTGATGATTTTCTATATATAGCAACAGTGACCTTGGCCTGACCTTGGAACCCTGAAACACAAAGGTATACCCATATTTGACCTTTGTATAAAGTTTGACAAAAATCTGTGATAGAATGAAGTTGCTAAGTGTTTAAATTGATCAACAGTGACCTTGGCCTTGACCTTGGAACCCTGAAACACAACAATGTCCGAAGCATACTCATACTTGACCTTTGTATAAAGTTTGACCAAAATCTGTCAAAGAATGAAGTTGCTGAGTGTTTACATTGAATCAGGACGGGACGGACATGGGCAACACTATATGCCCCCCCNNNNTTTTATGGCGGGGGCATAAAAATGAGAATCCTTTAAAAACACAAGTGAATCTAGCAGGTTGATACATTTCCAGAGCAAAATTACATAACGCAATAGTGATAGACTATATCAATCGACAAAGTTAGGCTTTAAGACAACCTGTATATATACTGATAATAATAAATTTGGTGATGTAGTTTTTCTTATTAGTCTAGAATGTATTATTACATTACAGAATCACCTAACAACTGGCAGCCTTTCAGCAGAGAAAGTTGTTTGTACAGAGAGAAACGCTAGTTATTTAACCAAGGTGTGACAAAAGCTTCAAACATGTTTCGGCTGTTCATGAATCATCTACGTACAATGTGTGGGGCTATCAGAACAATGATGTAATTAGGGAGGAGAACCTCTCCGCAACGCTGCAGTGGGGCTACGTAATGTAATACACTTTCTGTTAGTATATCTCATCATTATAAGCATTTTACCACTAAATTCCCTGCTAATAAGATAATGACGGCCATCAGGGCAGCTTGCCCCCATTTATCATTTTTGTTACACACCTAATTGATCTTAATGTTCACATCTATCCTTATTTAGCCCAAAAAAAGTCTTCAATATTCAACAAATCTTGTTAGGTATCCAAAAACAAAAAAATCCCTCTTAATTAATCAGTTATCAACATTAGTTTAACATCAAAGGAAAATAAGTGATTAAGAGCCTCGCTCCAGATCTAGATTGACACATTTTGTGGTAACACTGGCCTTTTGAACATGGTACAAATCTGACAACAGAGCTTTATCAATCTATTGACTTCTTTTCACCTTCATTTACAGGACCCTATGGCAGTGATAACAATACCCATGACCTTCATCAACACACAATATATATCACCTTCATTTACAGGACCCTATGGCAGTGATAACAATACCCATGACCTTCATCAACACACAATATATATCACCTTCATTTACAGGACCCTATGGCAGTGATAACAATACCCATGACCTTCATCAACACACAATATATATCACCTTCATTTACAGGACCCTATGGCAGTGATAACAATACCCATGACCTTCATCAACACACAATATATATCACCTTCATTTACAGGACCCTATGGCAGTGATAACAATACCCATGACCTTCATCAACACACAATATATATCACCTTCATTTACAGGACCCTATGGCAGTGATAACAATACCAATGACCTTCATCAACACACAATATTTTTTTTACAAATTATTTAGACAATAATCAACACTCTCATTTGATTTTGACCAACCTTTGCTTTGACATTGATCAATCAACTAAAAGGAAAAAATAATCTTTATGCATACAATCTTCAAACAACATTGTTCCTTCTCAACAACAAATAATTAAGGAATGTGATCATCACCAGTAAAGCTGTTGTAATTCAGTATCCACGATTCTAGGTGCGACAAATCACCGTAACTTGCATCAATATAAATCATAAATGACCAAATGTCTTTTTAGCATTTGAAACCACACAACGTATTAATGATTCAATAGTGAAATATGCAGAATCTGTCATAGAACTATTTGTGCCAAAAGATTTGAAAAGAGCAGATGAAATCTAATTTTTCAGCTCAATCATTCAACGATAAAATAGAAGCTTAAGCTGAAGTGTCTTTGTTACACCTCGTCCTGGAATGCACATTATAACGCCTGTCACCACATCATGCTGTGTCGACCAGATGTCACAAAAATATTTCTTGGCTTAAAAAAGATTTTCTTTAATAGTGTTATTTTTATACGAGTAAACTAAATCCACACACTCTGAACAAAAATGGCCAGTAACTGTAAATACTAAATCTATAACAAATTACCCGTCCTCACATTACATTACTGAGTTAGTCGTTAATTCAACTCCTGTATATAATAACCAATTATCTAATGACTTCTGTTTGTAGTAATCATATAATAAGTCAGTGATAACATCAGTCCGTTAATAAGGGTCTGTCACTTACTTGATAACATTGTTTTTATTGTCACATTTAAACATGACACATAGCATTGTTAACATAAATGTCACAAGGCTTGTAACCCATCTATTTTGGACCACTACTGATGCTGTAGCCACTGCTTATGTTGATTTTGTTTTATTTAAAGCTTATAAATTTTGAGACAAATTCTTTATTTATTGAATCAACATCTAGCCAATTAAATCGTAAAATCCGTTCTTTATATGTATATTGATGAATTCACTCAGTAAAAATAAAAATGATTGATTTCATATTCTTCTTAACCCATATGGCAAAATTATCTCCCCTTGAAATTGTCCCCAGATGTAATAAGGATATCACTTATTGTCGGACTCTTGTCTACATTTTAGGTACAACTGTGCAGTTGTCTCCCTTTGTTGTGTGGACTGGCCTATACATTAGGAGTAATTGTCTCCCCATATTGTGTCGACTGGCTTATACATTAGGAGTAATTGTCTCCCCTTATTGTGTCGAGTGGCCTATACATTAACAGTAATTGTCTCCCCTTGTTGTGTCGACTGGCCTATACATAAGGAGTAATTGTCTCTCCTCATTGTGTCGAGTGGCCTATACATAAGGAGTAATTGTCTCCCCTTGTTGTGTGGACTGGCCTATACATAAGGAGTAATTGTCTCCCCTTGTTGTGTTGACTTGCCTATACATAAGGAGAAATTGTCTCCCCTTGTTGTGTGGACTGGCCTATACATAAGGAGTAATTGTCTCCCCTTATTGTGTTGACTTGCCTATACATAAGGAGTAATTGTCTCCCCTTATTGTGTTGACTGGCCTATATATTAGGAGTAATTGTTTTCCCTTGTTGTGTTGACTGGCCTATACATTAATTAAGTGTAATTGTCTCCCCTTGTGTTAACTGGCCTATATATTAGGAGTAATTGTCTCCCCTTGTTGTGTTGTCTGGCCTATACAATAAGAGTATGTGTCTCCCCTTATTGTGTCGACTGGCCTATACATTAAGAGTATTTGTCTCCCCTTGTTGTGTCGACTGGCTTATACATTAGGATTAATTATCTCCCCTTGTTGTGTCGACTGGCCAAAACATTAGAGTAATTATCTCCCCTTGTTGTGTCGACTGGCCTATACATTAGAGTAATTGTCTCCCCTTGTTGTGTCGACTGGCTTATACATTAATTAGTGTAATTTCTCCCCTTGTTGTGTCGACTGGCTTATACATTAGGAGTAATTATCTCCCCTTGTTGTGTCGACTGGCCTATACATTAAGTGTAATTGTCTCCCCTTATTGTGTCGACTCGACTATACATTAAGAGTAATTGTTTCCCCTTGTTGTGTTGACTTGCCTATACATTAGGAGTAATTGTCTCCCCTTGTTGTGTCTACTGGCCTATACATTAGGAGTAATTGTCTCTCCTTGTCATGCTATCACTTATCTATAGAGTGATGAATTGCTATAATCATCACATTTCCTATAGCCCAGGAAATAGGTCACATTCCTGTGAAAGGTGTATTAGGTACATTCATCACTAGAAAACCGTCACTAGCTTATCATCTTTCATTCACAACAAAAATATCTAATTTATGAATGAGATTACAGAGCTTCAGTCTTTTTTGCACATCTTATAAAGAATAATTTGTTGATGGATTTTTTTTCTTATTCCATAATTTGGTTAAAAATTCTTGGAATTATATGAAACTTACAAAATGGTTGACTGGTGATAAAATCAGCTTACTAGTGAGAATATATCTTTATTGGTGCGTGGATCCCCGGGGAGAAATGTACATCACATACATTCTTACAATGACAGATTATATGTTGAGGTACACCATTTACATCAAGCTATATATGTTGAGGTACACTATTTACATCAAGCTAATAGTTCATGCACACAAGAAACCTCAAAACAAAAGCTATGTAAGTCGGTAAGATATGACAGGTATACACCAGGTACAGTCAGTATGCAAGCCTAAGCTTTGTGAACAGACATCTGTATTGTAACAAATGTCAGATACATATCACCGTCATATTTAAATTCTAAAGGAATTCGAAGAAAATCTAAGAAAAAACTCAGTTAACTTTTATCTATTCAGGCAAAAATTGTGAAAAGATTGAAAAAAACAAAGAAAAAGATAAAATCTTGAGTTTGAAAACAAGTTTCCTCGGAAAGCAAATCTAAGAAAAAGTTGAAGTACCAGAATGACAACAACAATATGTACAAAGTTATCTGCAGGACATGCCGACAGAGAGAAGGGAAACAAAATCACAATATCACTGTGGATACTTACTGCAGCTTTCTGACGGGTCAGGTCCAGTGACGATAACTAGCAGAAAGGAATATTGGATTTTATTTTGGTTTTATAAGTTACTTATATTAAAATAAGGAGTTTTTCACAAATATAATGACCAAGATTGATACATCATTTCTCTTTAAGTAATTGAAAACCTAGTAATGAGGTAAATATATACAATGTAGGTCCTATAATATGTTCATACAATAACATATGGCAATTCAATCATCAATTCTGAAACATTTATCAAGAGATAAATATGTAAGACCACACACTGGTGTTTTTCTAACAAATCAGATCCGCGCACGAGTGAATATATAGGTCCGCGCAATAAATGAGTGCTTTCTGATTCATTAAAAAAAGTGTGTGGTCTTGCTTTTATCACATTCCTTCCGTATTTGGTAGAGATCAATACAAAGATTTTATAAACTTTGATATATTTTTGCAAATACCGGGAACTTTTCAGTTCGCCATGGAAGGGGATTCCCATAAAAAGTAGTTCCGTCTAGTATGGTGATACAACATCTTGTATCACACATGTGATACAAACCGACAGAAAACATCAACAGGAAATTGTTGTATTACTATTGTAAGATTACCTAGGTATGTGATAAAAGTATTTAAGTAACAGGTGATACTGCAGCTTGTAATATGAGGGGTTTTGCGGGGAATTTTGCTACTAAATTTATGTAGTTTGTTTGTGTTTAACGCCCTATTAACAGCTATATGGTCATTTATGGAAGTATTGGTGGTAACGGAAAGCTGGGGGAACCCAGCGAAAAACCACCGACCTGCAACCAGTACCTGGTGACTGCCCCACTTACATTGTAGGCCTCGAACGTACGACCCATTAGTGGATGGCAAGTGATGATAGCAGTTACACCCCTTAACCACTTGGCCACCGAGGCCCTGTGGTGGAGGCAGACAGTTAGACCCCTTAACCACTTGGCCACTGAGGCCCTGTGGTGGAGGCAGACAGTTAGACCCCCCCCTTAGCTACCGCAGCCCTGTGTTGGAGGCAGACAGTTAGACCCCTTAACCACTTGGCCTCCGTGGCCCTGTGGTGGAGGCAGACAGTTAGACCCCTAACCACCTGGCCACCGAGGCCCTGTTGTGGAGGCAGACAGTTAGACCCCTTAACTACTTGGCCACCGAGGCCCTGTGGTGGAGGCAGACAGTTAGCCCCCTAACCACTTGGCCACCGAGGCCCTGTGGTGGAGGCAGACAGTTAGACCCATAACCACTTGGCCACCGAGGCCCTGTTGTGGAGGCAGACAGTTAGACCCCTTAACCCCTTGGCCACCGCGGCCCTGTGGTGGAGGCAGACAGTTAGATCCCTAACCACTTGGCCACCGAGGCCCTGTGGTGGAGGCAGACAGTTAGACCCATAACCACTTGGCCACCGAGGCCCTGTTGTGGAGGCAGACAGTTAGACCCCTTAACCCCTTGGCCACCGCGGCCCTGTGGTGGAGGCAGACAGTTAGACCCCTGAACCACTTGGCCACCGCGGCCCTGTGGTGGAGGCAGACAGTTAGATCCCTAACCACTTGGCCACCGAGGCCCTGTGGTGAAGGCAGACAGTTAGACCCCTAACCACTTGGCCACCGCGGCCCTGTGGTGGAGGCAGACAGTTAGACCCCTGAACCACTTGGCCACCGCGGCCCTGTGGTGGAGGCAGACAGTTAGACCCCTTAACCCCTTGGCCACCGCGGCCCTGTGGTGGAGGCAGACAGTTAGACCCCTTAACCACTTGGCCACCGAGGCCCTGTGGTAGAGGCAGACAGTTAGACCCCTTAACCACTTGGGCACCGAGGCCCTGTGGTGGAGGCAGACAGTTAGACCCCTTAACCACCTGGCCACCGAGGCCCTGTGGTGGAGGCAGACAGTTAGATACCCTAACCACTTGGCCACCGCAGCCCTGTGGTGGAGGCAGACAGTTAGACCCCTAACCACTTGGCCACCGAGGCCCTGTGGTGGAGGCAGACAGTTAGATCCCCTAACCACTTGGCCACCGCAGCCCTGTGGTGGAGGCAGACAGTTAGACCCCTTAGCTACCGAGGCCCTGTGCTACTAAATAAATGTGCTGAATTCCTAATACAGTCATTACTATAACTACATCTTCCCTATGTGGCCAAAATATCTTTCTGTTCTAGCTTTACATCCTCCTGATGTTTGACTGATCTTGGAGGGATACAAACAGATTGTCATTACCATATATACCAAGAGTGCTTTCAAGGTCACGTAAAGGTTAATAATTTGTGAACCGCTTTGAGACAACTTACGAACTAGGTTGTGATAAAGCAGCAAATAAGAACCTTGATTTATTATTATTATTATAAAGGCTCCCTCACCTTGAATATGGCCATCAAGATCATTTTTGGTTAATATGTAATAATTTAAAGTTATAAATAATAAGTGGCAGAGAAGAGATTCTACAGAATGCAAAAGTCACCTTATCTATCAACCATGCAGCTATGCAAACATCTTCAACCAACCTCTGTCCCAATACATATTGCTATCCTATTCTAACTGATCAATATTAAATAGAAGAATGAGAATATGTTTAATTCATAAAGATGTCACATTTATAAGGTAATTTAGTGAATATGGATTCTAAAAATATAAATTTTAAATTTTGATAATATTCCAAAGAGAAAATTTCATAAAATACCAGTATAAAGCAATTTTACAGGAATCGATACTGATTAGGAACATGTAAATGCGACTGTCTGCTCGTCAATAGCGACAGCTGTACCTTAGTGTATATCTGAATGCTATAACATGTGGTTTGATACTAATTCAGGTATAATATAGTACTGATACTTCTGTAAATGGAAGTCAATCTTCAGTCATATATCTATACATTGTACACATTTCAGTTTTAGTGAATTTCAGATCAAATAAAGATAAAACATTGTGGTTTATAAATACAGTACTGCAAAGCAATGTATGTATCATATCACAAATTATTGGTTTGAATTTTTTTTAATCTCAAGACTTAACAAGTTATAGACCTGACAAGGTATCCTGGTCCCCGTCTCTTGAAAATATAACAATTTAAGAAAAATAATAAACTAATAATTTTGGACACTTGGATGTCTGATTCTGGATCTCAAACTAAGGGGAGATAAGTTTTAAAAACTTAGAGGCGGGTAGCCAGCCTACTGTCAAGGTGAAAACCTATCTTATCTTACTGTAGCTTTTAGCCCTTGACCTATTTTAATGACTTTGATCTACAAGTGATACACATCCATCACCGGATGATGGATACATCTATGATATTTCATTGAATTACCTTCAAGGGGTTATGAATGAAGGACCTCATGTATAATGTGCATGGACTTACAGGGGTCGCCCTGAGGCCTATAAAGAGTAATGTTCCCCCTAACATCGGTAACACATACCGGTAAGACTAATAACGATTTTAAATGAGCTAGAATACGAGGGTGTATACAATCTATTATATGACAAGGTCTTCACCTTTTATACCATTTAACACAAATTACTAGGCACCTTTTCCAAATTCCCATACTAAAACGGCTATGAATGGAATTTTCTGTTTTGCCCCACAGATAACATCACATTAGTGTAAACAGGCCTGAGATATTCACAATCATTGTCTGTCCTCTACGTGTTACTTAGTGTTGAATGCTAATATAATATATGTAAGGAATTGGAAGGTTAAAGTGCCTTATATTGTATTTCTCTATTTGCCATAGGATAACCTGTAATTTTGCAAGGTTACATTACTTATATATTACTTATAACATCCTATACTGCTGATAACGCAGATATCAGATTACCGAGTATCTTATTTCTACCCATGACAGGTATATCAGTTGAGTGGCAATATTTATATGTACCAGACACATGTACATACCTTACACATATTACACCTACTTCAGGCCGTCATAGCGCTATCATCAACAACCCCAACAATCAATATACCAATTGTTTATTCTGTTTCACCTGGCCAGGCAGTTATATTTTTATGTTCTACTGGGTTTAAAATAGCAAACTGTAAACTTTAAATCCATGTCTGGGAAAATGAAATTGATATTGGTATATTTAAATTTATTTACCATGCAAAATGTCTCGGCAAACATTATAATGCTTGGTAATAACAAGAGGCCCAAGAGGGCCTGTATCGCTCACCTGAATATTTAAGCAGTCATAGCAAAATATTCTCATTAAATATTATATTGCACTCAAAATATTTCCCTCCCAAACTTTGTTGGCTCCATCTGTTGAAACTACCAGCAAAGTATTATTATAAGATTCTATGCTTTTTGATTCTTCTTCAGAAGTTGCTGACATATTTTTCCCTGTGATCTTGTAAGTAGGTCAATGTCATTTTCCTTCTCAAATTGGTTAGCTCTATTCCAAAAAGCTACCAGCCAAATCTTATGAATCCATTCCTTTTAGTTCTCAAGAACAAATCCATTAAAATGTTGTTGACCTCTGTGACCTCTAAAGTAGGTTGAGGTCATTTTCATTTGCAAACTTTGGTGAGCTCTATCCCGGGAAGTCACCAGCCAAATATTATAATTTTATGCCTTTTAATTCTTCAGAAGAAGCTGTTTGAACTGTTTGACATATTTGAACGCTGTGACCTTGAAAGTAGGTCAAGGTCATTTTCATTCGCAAACTTTGTTTGGCTCTTTCCCAGGAAGCCACCTGCCAAATATTAAGATTTTATAACTACCAGTTCTTCAGAAGAAGTCGTTTAAAGTGTTTGACATATCTGCCTCATGTGACCTTAAAAGAAGGTCAAGGTCATTTTCATTCTCAAACTTTGTTCGGCTCTTTCCTAGGAAGCTACAAGCCAAATATAGAGATTATATACCTTTCAGTTCTTCAGAAGAAGTCGTTTGAAGTGTCTGACACATTTGACTCCTGTGACCTTGAAAGAAGGTCAAGGTCATTTTCATTCTCAAACTTTGTCGGGCTCTATCCAAGGAAGCCATCAATCAAAAATAAAGATTCTATACCTTTCAGTTCTTCAGAAGAAGTCATTTGAAGCTTTTGACATATATGACCCCTGTGACCTTGAAAGTAGGTCAAACTAGTTTTCATTCTCAAACTTTGTTGGGCTCTATCCCAGGAAGCCACCAGCCAAATATAAAGATTATATACCTTTCAGTTCTTCAGAAGAAGTCGTTTGAAGTGTTTGACACATTTGACCCCTGTGACCTTGAAAGAAGGTCAAGGTAATTTTCATTCTCAAACTTTGTTGGGCTCCATCCAAGGAAGCCATCAGCCAAATATGAAGATTCTATACCTTTTAATTCTTCAGAAGAAGTCGTTTGAAGTTTTTGACATATTTGACCCCTGTGACCTTGAAAGTAGGTCAAACTAATTTTCATTCTCAAACTTTGTTGGGCTCTATCCCAGGAAGCCACCAGCCAAATATAAAGATTCTATACCTTTCAGTTCTTCAGAAGAAGTCGTTTGAAGTGTTTGACACATTTGACCCCTGTGACCTTGAAAGAAGGTCAAGGTAATTTTCATTCTCAAACTTTGTTGGGCTCCATCCAAGGAAGCCATCAGCCAAATATGAAGATTCTATACCTTTTAATTCTTCAGAAGAAGTCGTTTGAAGTTTTTGACATATTTGACCCCTGTGACCTTGAAAGTAGGTCAAACTAATTTTCATTCTCAAACTTTGTTGGGCTCTATCCCAGGAAGCCACCAGCCAAATATAAAGATTCTATACCTTTCAGTTCTTCAGAAGAAGTCGTTTGAAGTGTTTGACACATTTGACCCCTGTGACCTTGAAAGTAGGTCAAGGTAATTTTCATTCTCAAACTTTGTTGGGCTCCATCCCAGGAAGCCATCAGCCAAATATGAAGATTCTATACCTTTTAGTTCTTCAGAAGAAGTCGTTTGAAGTGTCTGACATATTTAACCCTGTGACCTTGAAAACAGGTCAAGGTCATTTTCGTTCTCAAACTTTGTAGGGCTCCTACCAACGAAGCTTTCAGCCAAATATCATGACTCTAGGCCTGTCCGTTTTTCAGAAGAAGTTGTTTAAAGGAAAAATTGACGGACGACGGACGCCGCGCCACGGCATAAGCTCACTTGGCACTTCGTGCTAGGTGAGCTAAAAAGGAAACATATATGAATAACATGGATGTTTCTATACCTTTGTTTGTACAAATAACAAACAGATACAGTGTCTCAATAGGAACACAATATAGACTTTCTAGCTACCTGTGTTTCAATTCAATTTATTGCTCATTTTTAAAGAAACAGTAATTTTGAGGGTAGAATAATCTGACCAAATAATCAGTTTGAATATAGAACAATATCCCAATTTAAACAGAGGCCAAGCCCTGCCTCCCAAGTTCTATCGGACAGCTATGAATATCACTAATAACATCAACAACACCACACTGGTCATTATGGTAGTGATGGACCAGGTTCTATCGGCAGCACAGATCATATCTGTCTGTTATTTGATGATTGGTTGGGTGAGTCAGTTGTTTTAGTCTCCTAGTCTTTCATCAAGACAGCTAGGGTTAGTTTCCTAGAACAGATATGAGGGTATTGGTGGAGTGGAGGAAGGTGGGGGTCACCACTGCCCCAAGGTGAAGATGGACCAGGTGGGGGTCACCACTGCCCCAAGGTGAAGATGGACCAGGTGGGTTTTGCCCACATTAAATGTACCTTGTATAATTTGAATTTAGTGAAATGCATAATGATAACATTATTTGGGGTCTGGTGGGTCAAAACTAGCCAGGTGTTTTAAGACGGGTGACAGTTCCACTAGCCTGACACATGGGACTAGTAGACCTATGTTAGGTCTAATAATAATATTTACTCTGAAAATATAGCATTAGGTTGACTAATAGAAATTTTCGAAATCTGCCTGGTGGCTAGTACTCTAAATAGAGAACTGTATACCCTGTAGGAACTTTTAAGTGGAAAATACTGTATTTGATTTAAATTAAAATGTGACACTTTAATCAACTGTTTCACACTACTTCTATTATAATAAATAAAATTTAGTCTTAACAGTGACAGATGTTTGCATATTCTTATTTAAATGAATACAATTTATACAGTTCTGATGTTTTTAAAACCATTCTGTGTCTCTTAACTGCATGTTCCTACTTAAACCATATTCCTACTTAAACCAACACAATGTATACTGTATTAATGTTTTAAATCGTTCCGTGTCTCACAGCACTAGATTGCTGTCCTAACTGAGCTAGTTAACAATCTAAATGCCACAGCAATAAGAATAGGAAGATCACCATTGTTTTAATGAGAAATGTACCGGTAATTGTTATCCAAGTCTTCAGTACAAGTTTGTTAATGTTATAAGCTAACCTGGATCCCTAGGTACATTGTACGTACATTTGTATAAGGGCAGCATTTTGTTAAATGTCAATTTAGGCTATTAAGTGTCACAACCATAACGACAGCAACATGCATCAACCTCTGACCTCGAAACAATGCCTCATGCACTTAAAAAACCCAAATAGGAGTTTACCCAATAGAACTAAGGGATAAATTGAAGAACATGCATATTTTGAGAAGTTTCACATGGGGCCCCTACAGCTTTTAATTCTAACATTTGAGTTGGACATCACTAAGAACTGGTAATATTGCTTTCTTGTTATGTTGTATGGAATAGAACCAGTCTGTGTATGTGCCTTCTGTTGTGTCCTCAGCTTAATACTACTGATATTTACTGTATCAGTGTATTTCTGAACCATTTCTTTTTAAATAGTTCAACCGTACACAACTACCAGCGGCAACAGCTGAGAGTTGTAGTTGTAATATTGATGCTAAGCTTCTAAGATATGAACACTGTCAAGTAGTTTCTCATTTTAGTGACAATCAATACTTATATTGACTTCATCTGTGAATATGACAATGTGTGATGTGAATTCCTTCTGAGACAAACAATCAGTGTAGCTTTACGATAGAAAACGGAATTAACTTTATCAAAGCTATTAGCTGCACTGCTTAAGAGGCTTAGAAAGGATTTACTCTCAAGTAACAACATCTAATGTGCCTACTCTACTAAATCAGACATTCTTATACAGTCTTATACGGTAAAAAGGTTAACAAGGAATATAATCAGGCATGTAAAACACTTAAGAGACTATGATAATAACAAGCATCCCAATGATCCTGATTGCCATTATTGTGAAGGAGATTATTTACCATTGGGTCCTTCCTCGCCCATTGAGGCTCGGTTTGCAATCCTCGCCAACTCATCGTTAATGTCAATCCCCGTCTGTTCTTCATCCCAACAACGGAATCCTGCAAATAAAACAATATGGCGATCAATAACACAAACAAGACAGTTCCTGAACATAAAAGTTAATTCCAACAACTTATAACATTACAGTTTCTGTATGTGTTTCTGTACATTCTACATACTCTTTGTAATCTTGACATTTCTCCAAGCAATAAGTCCATTGAGCCCATATTCTAATATTTTACAAAAAATGTTACAATATTTAGCAGGAAAGAGAACAGTGTGCTTCCAACGGGGCTTCAACTAGCGAACTCCAGCTTCCTAGTCCAACGCTCACTGATTGAGCTAAAGAGAACATTCCTCTTACACAAAGCTGGAAGATGACTGACTCAATGTACAATTAAATCCTGGTACAAATACATGTATTTTAATCAATAGTATAACCTCGAACCTTTCAATTAAGTAATGCATGCATCTTGCGGTAAAATCTGTCTTAGTAATTTATGGCCACTTTTTATAACATTATTTTAACACTTGTGATTCATTGATAGCAAATTGATGATTGAGATGTTACTTATGTTTCTTTGAACAGGTGTACCTTAAATCTTACCAGTATGCTGATATAGGATATAACTGATTTAAATCAGAGTTATGATCATAAATGATACTGTTAACTTTCTCTTAAACATCTTCAGATTAAACATCAAAGTCATGCAGATTTATGGCAACTTAGTTGGTCTGTAATATTTGATACAGAAATCTAAGCTATACTTATGAATGGAAAGGAATATCTGAGTCTGAGTTTTAAATCCTAGATGAATGGAATGTTTTGAATGACTTTGACATAGACGTTTTCATCAATGGAAGGAGGCTCTATTCATACCCAGGTAAGTATTCAGTGTGGACCAAATGTAGATATACGGTAAACCTTTGGTCAGTTCGAACAAAATTAAATAAATATTGTCAATCCTGTTAAAATCACACGCAATTATAGCGGCTAAAACAAAGAGTAGTTAAAATGATCAAAGCCGACATCGGCAAAAATCACGGCAAACAGTCAAGTCATTGATACGGAACAACGACGGCCTTATAATTATTGCGATATATATATATATGCAAATCTGGAGATAAATAATGGTATATATATCTTTTTTATATTTATTTACATATTGGTTATCAATTATTAAGTTCAATTTCAAAACAGAGACAAGTATGTAGGCCGCAAAGCAGTAGACGTTTTCTCGAGTAATGAAGAAAGTTCATTTGTACTGATCAGAATGCGGAGGGTGGATTTAAACTGCAATTACGAATTAATAGTTCGATCGACCACCTGGTCAGATATTTTTGCTTTGGTACATGTATATGTTATACCAATTAAGTTATAAATAAGTGATCGGTGGCCAGGTCGCGATTATATAATCAAATTGCAATCACAGTAATATCATGACAATACACACGTCTGTCAGCGATGTGACGGTAACATTCCACGCTCCGTGTACTGTTAGGATGTTATACATGGTCAGGGCCTAAAGATGTTTGACTGACGTGTGCACATGTCAACAAGAAAGAAACTCAATTATTGGTGACATGTGGCTTATTTATGTACAAATTGTCCTACATTGATGACAACAATGGTCGCACATGAGTACTACCTCTTACTCAGTAGTTAAAAGCTGTTGATGCGCCAATAGATTAAGTTTAAGTGAGTTTTGTGAGGCTATCATTGCATCGCCGATAGCCAACCTCGATCAATAATTATGTAAATTCAGTAATCAAGTTGTGTGTTCCAACAATCCGAAACGTGTGTAGGCAGGGTTCGAACTATCACTAGACAGAAAAGAATTATTTTTATTGTTCAAAAAGTGTGTTTGAACTATCCACCTATTCGAACTGACCTGAGGTTTACCGTACCTATAGCTGTCTTCAGGTGTTTAAGATAGATTCACACAAGTTGTTGACACAAGTGAATATTTGATACGCAATGTCATATACTCCAGTTGGTCTATCTTTCACGTTTTTCAAATGAGATGTCCAAAATGAGGTTAACTTGCATTACAGGTGTAAAAGCAGGTATAGGACACTGGGAGACAAATGACTGATCTGTTCTAGTGTTGTGGGTAATTTTATTTCGCTATGGACCGTAGTCTGGCATGTGAGGCATACAGACTTATTCTTATGTGTACCATACAATAATATTTTCCAATATTTTGTACAAATTGTTTTCTTGGACACAGACAAGTGCTAGGGGGGACTAAACCATTGTTTTCTTGGCGACAGACGAGTGTAAGGGGGGACTGAACCATTGTTTTCTTGGCGACAGATGAGTGTTAGGGGGGACTGAACCATTGTTTTCTTGGCGACAGACGAGTGTAAGGGGGGACTAAAACATTGTTTTCTTGGCGCCAGATGAGTGTAAGGGGGGACTGAACCATTGTTTTCTGGGCGACAGACGAGTGTAAGGGGAGACTAAACCATTGTTTTCTTGGCGACAGGCGAGTGTAAGGGGGGACTGAACCATTGTTTTCTGGGCGACAGACGAGTGTAAGGGGGGGCTAAACCATTGTTTTCTTGGCGACGGACGAGTGTAAGGGGGGACTTAACCATTGTTTTCTTGGCGCCGTCGAGTGTAAGGGGGGACTGAACCATTGTTTTCTGGGCGACAGACGAGTGTAAGGGGGGACTGAACCATTGTTTTCTTGGCGACAGACGAGTGTTAGGGGGGACTGCACCAGAGTCATAGTAACTGAGGCATTAACCAATCAGACAGCTCTATTAGATTGATATGTTCCAACCACTGTGTAAAGTTCTGCCTGATATACCAGCCAGAGTCCCAAAATTAAATTACTCTAGGTCATATCGAAGGAAAAGTGTTGAAATTCAACGGCTTCAAGTTTTGTGTCTGCCATGATTTCGATCCCAGCTGATCAATAAAGATGTCGCTTTGCTGCTTAATTTTGTGACCACGTATATATACAGTGTGCCACATTTCCGGTAATATTCCTGTATTTCTGTGATAATCGATTGCGAACAGGACTTCATCTAGAGCACTTGGAAGCTTTCATTACATAGGAAGTTCCGATGTTATTATACACCAATCCTCCGTCATACTTGATTACCAAATACACTGTATATTTATGGGTTCTCTCACCACAGCCAATAAAGGAAGGGCACCAATCGAAACAAAACATCGTCATAAATCTCACTTCAATTCTGTACTGCACAACACTAAAGCGCTATTCATTAGCTTTCACTTTTACTGTTACTGGTGACTGCCTAATACATACCAAATACTGTAGAGTGAGGTGGGGAGAGTGTTACTATACTGTAGAGAGAGGAGGGGAGAGGGTTACTATACTGTAGAGAGAGGGGGGGAGAGTGTTACTATACTGTAGAAAGAGGTGGGGAGAGTGTTACTATACTGTAGAAAGAGGTGGGGAGAGTGTTACTATACTGTAGAGTGAGGTGGGGAAAGTGTTACTATACTGTAGAGAGAGGTGAGGAGAGTGTTACTATACTGTAGAGTGAGGTGGGGAAAGTGTTACTATACTGTAGAGAGAGGTTGTGAGAGTGTTACTATACTGTAGAGAGAGGTGGGGAGAATGTTACTATACTGTAGAGAGAGGTGGGGAGAATGTTACTATACTGTAGAGAGAGGTGGGGAGAGTGTTATTCTACTGTAGAGAGAGGTGGGGAGAGTGTTACTTTACTGTAGAGAGAGGTGGGGAGAGTGTTACTTTACTGTAGAGAGAGGTGGGGAGAGTGTTACTTTACTGTAGAGAGAGGTGGGGAGAGTGTTACTTTACTGTAGAGAGAGGTGGGGAGAGTGTTACTCTACTGTAGAGAGAGGTGGGGAGAGGGTTACTATACTGTAGAGAGAGGTGGGGGGAGGGTTACTATACTGTAGAGAGAGGTGGGGGGAGGGTTACTATACTGTAGAGAGAGGGGGGGAGAGTGTTACTATACTGTAGAAAGAGGTGGGGAGAGTGTTACTATACTGTAGAAAGAGGTGGGGGGAGGGTTACTATACTGTAGAGAGAGGTGGGGAGATTGTTACTATACTGTAGAGAGAGGTGGGGAGGTTGTTACTATACTGTAGAGAGAGGTGGGGAGGTTGTTACTATACTGTAGAGAGAGGTGGGGAGGTTGTTACTATACTGTAGAGAGAGGTGGGGAGGTTGTTACTATACTGTAGAGAGAGGTGGGGAGGTTGTTACTATACTGTAGAGAGAGGTGGGGAGAGTATTACTATACTGTAGAGAGAGGTGGGGAGAGTGTTCCTATACTGTAGAGAGAGGTGGGGAGAGTGTTATTCTACTGTAGAGAGAGGTGGGGAGAGTGTTACTCTACTGTAGAGAGAGGTGGGGAGAGTATTACTATACTGTAGAGAGAGGTGGGGAGAGTGTTCCTATACTGTAGAGAGAGGTGGGGAGAGTGTTCCTATACTGTAGAGAGAGGTGGGGAGAGTGTTATTCTACTGTAGAGAGAGGTGGGGAGAGTGTTACTATACTGTAGAGAGAGGTGGGGAGAGTGTTACTATACTGTAATAGTTGATTACATGTGTCACGATACCAACAGTACAATACCCATGTCAGTAACTAGTTCTTAATTACTGAGTATAAGTTAATTATGTATTACCTTATATGTATGTAATGCACTAATTATATATAATATTTCATGTGAAGGAAAAAACTGATGTAGTGAATTAAGCTTTTTGAGGATAGAAACATTAAGCAAGAATAAGTCTAAGAATTTTGTTAACATTAACAAAAGCCGGGCATATGACCATATATCTACCTTACAGTCTTTCTCATGAACAGATGCATTGAACATGATCTTTTACCAATCTTTACAGTCTATGAACAGAAGTATGGACATTGAATATGACCTTTTACCAATCTTTATATTCTATGAACAGAAGTATGGACATTGAACATGATCTTTTACCAATCTTTACAGTCTATGAACAGAAGTATGGACATTGAACATGACCTTTTACCAATCTTTACAGTCTATGAACAGAAGTATGGGCATTGAACATTATTTTATATCCTGTGACTGTGAATGTCTTTATACCAATCTTTACAGTCTATGAACAGAAGTATGGACATTGAACATTATTTTATATCCTGTGAATGTGAATGTCTTTATACCAATCTTCACAGTCAATGAACAGAAGTATGGATATTGAACATTATTTTATATCCTGTGACTGTCGATGTCTTTATACCAATCTTCACAGTCAATGAACAGAACATTGACATATATGTGACAGAGACATACCCGGTATGTGACAGAGACATACCCGGTATGTGACAGAGACATACCCGGTATGTGACAGAGACATACCCGGTATGTGACAGAGACATACCCGGTATGTGACAGAGACATACCCGGTATGTGACAGAGACATACCCGGTATGTGACAGAGACATACCCGGTATGTGACAGAGACATACCCGGTATGTGACAGAGACATACCCGGTATGTGACAGAGACATACCCGGTATGTGACAGAGACATACCCGGTATGTGACAGAGACATACTGACTATCAACAGTATGATAATGGACACTAAGGAAGTGCATACTGACTAACAAGACAAACTTTACAACGCTTTGGTGTTTACTAAACCTGTTTGTTATAGATTGTCAGTGACAGCCATGACAACCTTTCTATCTGCACTATGACTCACGGTAAACAAACCCTCTCTGGCTATTATATCATCAGACATTCTCATTGTAGACATTCACAAGATTTCCCCATAACTGGAAGAGAACCTTGTCCACTTTTCTTTAGCAGGAAATCAGAGTAAACTTAAACATTAAATCTGTAGTGTTTCCCATTCATATATAAGTACAGATATGTTTCATTATAGATGTATGGTCCTTATTTGATACAGCTAAGTGGAGAGGGAGGGTTATGTTGAGGGCTTCACCCTGTGAGTAATATGTAGGTTAAGTTATAACTACTCCGACACATGAAAACAGGCTTAGGAAGACCAGAAATAATATCACGCAAATTCCTATCAGTTATCAAAGTAAGGAGGATATTTATTACTCCTATTGGCTCATGCCAACAGTTAATTTTTTGGATTATTTCAGTGTGAAACAGGAGATTTGTATTTGTGAACAAAAAGTGGTCTCCCTTATCAGCTAAATATTTGCTTTGTACTTATATGACCTTTAACATAGAGCTGGAAGTCATGGTAGCCTAAATATACTACAATGCACACCTTTTGTGGTTGATGAAGTTATCCCTCAAGTTTCGTAAAAACATCTTCCCTCGTTGAAATGATCGGCACAGACAAATTTTAACAGAAAGAATTGTGCTAACCTTTGACCTTAGATGTACTGTGCACATTCTTTGGCTGGTGCAGGTTTGTTTCAGATTTCATCAAAATATCTTTAGCATTTCAAAAGTTATGGCCTAGACATTATTTGAGTGAATTTTTCTTTGCAATAATCTGACCTATGACCTCCAAGTGAAGGCCACATGTACAGTAATCTATTTATAGTGCACAACTCTAGAGGTTTGCAGGTATACTCAAATACTAGGAAAAGAACCATAGCTACTAAACATATCCCTTTATTCTAAAGTTAGACAATACCATTAGGAAACATGACATCACAATACTTTTCCCACATCGCACCTGCATTACGACCACAAGTCTTACATCAAATTTTCTCCTGATCAGAGAAGCAAAGTTACGAGTCAGTCACCAAGAAATTGTAGTATTTCAGTGATAAATGGGATATGGGACAAACTAGACATCCAGCCTGAGATTATGATTTAAATATATAAACTCATGCACTGATAATATATTATATCTGAAAACAAACTCAATGTCACGTTCATAAATCTTAATCAACCATCAAAATGTGGATACCCTGCATATATATATAGACTGTATCGCACTTATGAGAGTATACAGTGATGCATGCTTGACACCTTCATTGTATAGGCAAAGTTGTGAGTCAAGTGGATTAATGGGACATTTCTATAGAGAGTACAGTGAGGCAACTGGACCAGGAATCTCCATTGTTTACAAAAGGAATGGCTGGCGTTATTTTTACTTTTCGTAGAAACCTGTACATTTGGTTTCTTGGTTAATAACTACATCACTAAATACAACTGTACATCAGGATTGAAATAACTCTGACCTTGTCATACAGTCTTGTAATACAAGCTGACCTACTTCACAGATGCTGAATATTCATATAAAGCATCAACGAAGTTGTAAAGTCCCATTATTTCACGTTATGACATCATTTTAGGTCCCCAACTTGACCAGAAATGGAATGGTGACGCATTTATTTCAAGACTAATTGAAAGATTTATCCATATACTGTACTTAAACTTCAGTAGTCAATGTCTGCAAAACTCATTCCTTAAATAAATACAATTTTACCTAGCTCTCCATATAACTTGCTTATTCAGCATGATAATTCATATTGACCCCAGCCTTTTGACCACAAATTTTAATTTAAGACCTGTCAAACCGAGTGTTTTAGCATAAACTGTAGAAGATCCCAGCACCGACATGATAATAACAGCCATTACGTTACATTACATATCTCGCTACCAGAGAGCTAAATTTAAGCAAAGGAATGAAAAAAAAAAGTTTACACCATGACGTTCAGGACTCCTTTGAAAGGCTTTGTTTGTATACTGATTGAATTCTGAAGGCAACTGCCACAATCCACTCTCAACCTGACAGCTCTGCCAGAGAGAAACATCTTTAAAACTGTTTTATTTGCATTTAAAGGGAAATCCAGCTACAGAGAGAGTATTAGACATCGAGGAATGAAGCTACAGAAGGAAATACAGATATCCAGGAATCCATTCTACGTATTAATGGTGGAGCATCAGATCCGCTGTCATTGATTGATGGTCCCACAGAACTCTAACCTTTACCAATCACATCATACATAGGAAGCAGTATACTATTTTATGACAAGCATTGCATGTGGTCGTTTGATCCATCGCTATGTAATCCTACGCATTAATGCACATGTCATGTGAGGAATATACTCTCCTAATAAAGGCTCTGAATGATATTCATGTAAATTTACAAAAAAACTTAATGACTACTTTAGGGGATTTTCCTTCCGAATGAATATTCCTATCATCAGACACAGTAGAGCTCTGCTGGTTGAGATATCGGTCATCATAGTTCTACATTTTATGGCTAGGCCTATACTGTAGACCAGACAGGCAGTATGACTAATCCAACTATATAATGTGGTCTCAATATGTTACCAACATTGCACTAGTTACTCTCACCGGAGTTCCAAGTCTGCAGTAATTCTGTTTTCCATGCAAATGCAGACATTATAAAACTGCAGCAGTATCTATATAAATATGTATGGAGTTTCCCAGAGTCGGAAGGTAAATGACCACACATCACCTTGTCTGAATTATAATACAGGCTGGCCTTAATGCCAACTTTCACCTTTTTGTTTATTGATACAGACAAGGGAATGTGCCTCAGAGTTTACATGATGAATACAACATAATATAAACAAAATAGCAGACAGAGTTGCTAGTACTCCTATTTAAACATATGTATGTGCGAGTGCGTTTGTGCAGGCATGTGCATGCCTGCGTGTACATGATTACCAGTATGTAAAGGTCTAGCCCTAGTTTGTGACAAGCTATCTAAAAGACGGTCCCATAGTTTCTCTGATATGTTTAACTCATTCACCCCTGAAGTTTTATAATGAACTATTCCAACCTTTGAATTGGAAGGGTTCAAATGTGTCTTCACGGGTGAATGAGTTTACATGCTATTCCATTGTTTTTATTAGGACTAAGCTTTCCAGTTTATTGACACAGTAAGTGTGATGTGTTACATAGTGTGTTATCCTACACTTTGTTGCAACCAATTCACCCCTAAAGTTGCATTTGAACCTTACCAAAGCAAAGACTGGACAAGTCCAATTTAAATATGTAGGAGTGAATGAGTTAATGTTCTGTCCAGTAGTTTGTATGAAGTGTGTTATCCCCCAGAGTTTAACTGTGTGATGCACTATCCAATAGCATGTGATAGGGCTAGCTCATTGAGCGTTTATATGTGATTAAGTTTATATATGCTAATCTATACAAAACACATTTGCATTTTAAACCTGTCAGGAAGTTAAACTTGAGCCTGAAGATTGGAAAAGACTTTTCATGATTTATGAATTGGCAGCAGTTTAAACCATAATTTTTTATCTCGTTAGCCTGTCACTTCTAATGTCTATATAATTAAGTCAAAGATAAGCTAGCCTGTACTGTACCTGACCAACACTTCAGTTTAAGCCCTGGTTGGCCATTACACCACTTCTGTAGCAATAGTTACCCTGGACATATAATTGGGATACCGACTATGAGGATATAAACCCAATCAAGCCGAGTACATCCTCAAGTTAACATTACGCAGCAGTAAAGTTTATATAGTGGCGTTGATACATTATGTAATCACTTATACCACACAGACAAGTACAATCAATCATGGTAAGTGTTTTCCCTGTTATATAATTAATTTATATATTGTAAGTGACATCTAACAGACCAGCAGAAATAACATTCTGCCTATGATTCATTATCGGCAAGTTGATTTAGCCTTTTCTAACTAATGCAATTACCGGTAGCCGTTTCTCAGAAACAACATTTAGTATTTCTTACCAAACTACTTATCCTTTTCTCAGAAACAGCATTTTCATTTTCTAAACATATACCAGTATATCTTGACACCATATATATTATATACGTCTCGTTACAGTGGATATGCTGCACATCACGATATAATTATAGTCATAGCATTAGCTACTGTGGATATTTTCTAGAATTCCTGCGTTAAATTGCTACATAAATTTACTTGATTGTCTATTCTATTCCTCGGAAAAAAAACTAATTCAACCTACCCATTCCTTTTTGCAAAACTATGGATTAAATCTAAATATAGTGAGAATACAGAGAATAAATGTTATTCTTGGGTTTCTCACATCTTGACATTTAAAGTACAGTCTGTCCTCATGTACAACATCCCAATGGGCACCTTACTGATAGTTCAAATATAGGTAACATGTTCATTAGCTTATTATATCAAGTCCTCATTAGACGCCAGCATTACTACTACTGAATAGTGTGTTCTGGGCCTGATTGTTCAAAGCTTGGTTAGCTTAACGAGTCATTGACACAACTTTTCAAATTGTGAATTTTGAGAACTACCTTCAAATATTTTTAAAACATGACTCAGTGTATGACTTAGTTAACGAGGCATAGTACAATGGGGACCAGACATACAATCTAATGATTGCATGTTGCTGACTCAGGCCGAGTTTTATCACACACTAATAAGCTAATGATTAATCAATAAGTTCAAAGTTCATGTAAGCCAGACGAAGGCAAGGCTACAGTTGTATTAGATTTGTTTGTAATCACTCTGATACAACCACCATGAGACATGAACGTCTGGACGGGGACGTATTGATTTTCTGTATACACTTGGGACGGCCAGCTGGTCAACATAAGGCCAGCGTCTCCTTACAGGGTGTCCAATCCATTACAACAATTACACTCAACAAGGATCACTTGGTCGTCCTAATAATAGTCTACCCTCCAAACCGTACATAATCATCCCTGTCCTGTTGTTTAGCAGAAGCAATGTAACTGATAACTGTCCTCATTCAAAATTAAATTTGTACGGTTATTACAAATAAGCCTAAGGACGACTGAGAACAATGTTCTCCAATGTTAGAGTTCAGTGTTTAATAATTGATTATCAGATTGGCAAGGTAACTTTGTTACCCTGTATAATTGACATACACAACATGTACCAGTAAGTACTGATCAGGTATATATTGTATCACCGTTTGTCCTCCGGACATCCATATGTACCTGTATTGATCACCAGCAGGGGCACACATTGGTCAAGCCCTGGCTAGGGATTAGAAGGTGAGACTATAAAATGTGTACAGATGCAGACTTGGACTTGGACTCACTTATGTAGAACTGTACATGACACAGCAACAAATCAATTTCAGGTCAAATTCTCAGAATTCCTAGATCATTGAGTCAGATGGTGAAGTAATGATCCAGCTTAAGGCTGAAAATGTGCCCCAACATCTTATTTACCTATAGTAGCCAGGTGACACCTTATATTTACCTGTATTTCATGGCCAGGTATGCCAGGTTAAGACAAGTGGGAAGGGCTGTAACATTGTAGAGTCAAATGTCAACGGAGCAAAAACATCAATCTGACTTTATTTAGGTCAGTTCTACTGGGACGTGAGAAATAAACTTTATTTTCTAACAATGCAATATCAAATACAGATACTTACCAAATTACTTACATAATGCAGATTTTGAAAGAACTGGAATTGTCATGACTTTGACACAGTTTTCTTATTACATAACTAGCCAAAGGTCAAACAACTGACCTTCGGTATGATCATCCAACCACAAACACCCTCAATTCATTAACTTACAAAAATCTACCATACAACTCGAGCCATACCCTTTTCAAGCATGAAATGAATAATGACCTTCCTGAAATAAGAAGGTCACATTGACCGGATTCTGAAATTGAGTTGAGCTGGAGTAGGATACTTGCACTGTAGTTATGTATACAGCCATCTTCCTGAGTGGAGTAGTAAAACTACACCAGACCTTCAGACATGTAAATGTAATCTGATCATCATGTGCTACTCATTATATTCTGTTAATGTAGTTCAACTTGTTCAAAGGATACACTATCAACTCCTAATGATTTCAGCAGTTAAAGGGGCTCTGTAGGCTAATAAATGTAATGGTGATAATACATCACACTGATAATCTCATCAACAGTGGAATGTTGAATCCTGGCATAAAATTAACCAACTTATTTCCCCTTTACATATAAAAACTGTAAACTGGCTATGTATGTGTAAAAAGAACAGTATATGGTGCTAACCCAAAGGGTAGGTAGAAACAGTTTATGGTGCTAATCGAAATGTTTGGTAGAAACAGTATATGGTGCTAATCCAAAGGGTAGGTAGAAACAGTATATGGTGCTAATTCAAAGGGTAGGTAGAAACAGTATATGGTGCTAATTCAAAGGGTAGATAGAAACAGTATATGGTGCTAGCCCAAATGGTAGGTAGCAACAGTATTTTGTGCTAACCCAAAGGTTTAGTAGAAACAGTATATGGTGCTAACCCAAAGGGTATGCAGAAACAGTATATGGTGCTCACCCAAAGGGTAGGTAGAAACAGTACATGGTGCTAGCCCAAATGGTAGGTAGCAACAGTACATGGTGCTAGCCCAAATGGTAGGTAGCAACAGTATATGCTGCTAACCCAAAGGGTATGCAGAAACAGTATATGGTGCTAACCAAAAGGGTAGGTAGAAACAGTACATGGTGCTAGCCCAAATGGTAGGTAGCAACAGGATTTTGTGCTAACCCAAGGGTTTAGTAGAAACAGTATATGCATGGGGCTAACCCAAAGTGTAGGTAGAAACAGTATTTTGTGCTACCCCAAAGGTTTAGTAGAAGCAGTATATGGTGCTAACCCCAAGGGTAGGCAGAAACAGAATATGGTGCTAACCCAAAGAGTAGGTAGAAACAGTATATGGGGCTAATTCAAAGGGTAGATAGAAACAGTATATGGTACTAACCCAGAGGGTAGGTAGCAACAGTACATGGTGCTAGCCCAAATGGTAGGTAGCAACAGGATTTTGTGCTAACCCAAAAGGGCAGGGAGAAACAGTATATGGTACTAACCCAAAGGGTAGGGAGAAACAGTATATGGTGCTAACCCAAAGGGTAGGTAGAGAGGCTGTTATCCCAGTGGTGAGTGTAGATATCCTTGTTCAATTTGGCATTATAAAGGGGTTTGGCGATAAATTAAGAGAAATGTGTAAAGGAATTCTTAAGAAAAGGAGGAAAAGAGATATTGAAATATGTTGGCGATAAACGAGGTAAAAGTTAGTCCTGTGGTACAAGAGTAGCTAGCTATAGCCAGCTAGTGGTACATAAGGATTTAGCTTAGTGGTACATAGGGATTTAGCTTAGTGGTACATAGGGATTTAGCTTAGTGGAACATAGGGATTGAGCTTAGTGGAACAAGGGGAGTTAGTCCAGTGGTACATAGGTAGTAAGCTCAGTGTGGTACAAGCGTAGCTAGTCCAGTGGTACATTGGGAGAAAGCTCAGTGTGGTACAAGTGTAGTTAGTCTAGTGGTACATTGGTAGTAAGCTCAGGGTGGTACAAGGGTAGTTAATCCAGTGGAACATTAATAGTAATTATAAGCTCAGGGGAACACAGGGAGCTAGCCCGGTGTGGTACAAGGGTAGCTAGTCCAGTGGTACATTGGGAGAAAGCTCAGTGTGGTACAAGGGTAGTTAGTCCAGTGGTACATTGGTAGTTATAAGCTCAGTGTGGTACCAGGGTAGCTAGTCCAGTGGTACATTGGTAGTAAGCTCAGTGTGGTACAAGGGTAGTTAATCCAGTGGTACATTAATAGTAATTATAAGCTCAGGGGAACACAGGGAGCTAGCCCGGTGTGGTACAAGGGTAGTTAGTACAGTGGTACAACAAGACTTAATCCAGTGTGGTTCAAGGATACAAATATCTAGCCCAAAGGTACAAGGGTACATGTATCTAGCCTAAACATATGTGGTATATATGACAACTGTAGAAAGTGCGCCTGACCTAGTCCAAAATGTGTCCCCAATTAGCTGGTGTAATTAAGTTTGGAACATTCTAATGAAGCATGACAACTCAAACACTTTAACCTAAACAGTGTAGCTCTCAGGTGTTCCTCCCGTCTGACTCCGGAGAAAGAATCTGAGAATGGATTGCTGGCAGACATCATTCCTGGGCATACACATCTGAGCGAGTAACACCAGGTCAAAGTTGTCTACAGTACTTTTAGAAATAAACTCATACCTTTCTGATTACACTTCATTTCTTTGTAAAACAAACAGCCAAATCTAGTCCATTTCTTGACTACAGCAGATAGGATTATTGATAAAGATATTAACTTTATAAACATTTATGAATCCAAGTTTCACTGTTTTATCTATATATACAAATTTGTAACTGACAATCTTTCTACATAGAAATTATTTTGTTTTTAATAATCTCTAGATTATATTAAAATATATTTATTTCTGATAGATACAGACTCTTTATCCATATATACAAATCCTATATTGATAATCTCTTTATATAGAAGTTTCTATTTGATAATTTCTCTCTATATATACAAATCTTTATTGATAATCTTTTTATATAGAAGTTTCTATTTGATAATTTCTCTTCTCTCTATATATACAAATCCTTATTGATAATCTTTTTATATAGAAGCTTCTATTTGATAATTTCTCTCTATATATACAAATCCTTATTGATAATCTTTTTATGAAGATAAAGTTCACTCTCTGTATATACAAAGCTGATCAACAATCTCTTTAAATAACAAATCTGTGATTGATAATATGTTTATCTATTGACTATACATACAAACAATCCTGCTTGATGATCTATTTATCTTATGTATATAAATTATATTAATCGCTGATAACTTTTATATACAAAACTGATAGGTAATATCATTATATATACAAATTCCTGTTTGACAATACCTTTCTATCAGTTTTTGGTTGATAATCTCTTGATGTACCGGGTATCATTGTTTATCCCTTTATACAAGTTAAGTAATGGATGTCTATGCCAAGTATCAAACAGTCACTGTTTACATGTACACAGTGTTATTTTGTAGCATTTCCAGGAGATGATGCAATCGTTACAATTTCTCTCCACGGTTTTGGCTGCAGACATCCGACATAACAAGAACACGTGGTGCTGCCTGGATAGCTACACGCTAGAAATCATCAAACGTAGGATCACCTGATCGCATTTAAATATTTTTTCTCAAAAAAACAATTTCTGGTGCACCAAGATCCCCCCTCCCCAACCCTGGTCCTGGCATGCAAGCACCATTGCAATACCATGAGTAGGAATTCAGGCTTCCAAGCTTACACTGATAACCCAGACATTTCTGAGCTGATAAGCGTGTTTATCTACATCCAGATTCAAGCTCCCAAAATCATCACAATGCAAATATTCAATATAAAGATAATTTGGAATGCAATGACTTTACAAAGAATATGTATTTAAATCCCTTTCCTATAAAATAATATTTATTCATTGACATATATCATGAAGTATAAATGCTATCAAGTACATTTTGGATTTGAAAAAAAAAACTGAAATGAAAAGAAGGTTGCTGTACTTATAGTTCATGTGATCTTGTTCATCAAAACTCTTGCTGTAAATGGACACCATTGTTTTTGTGAGGAAAGTTGTCCATACAGATGGATGAATTTCCATAAAATGGCTAGGTTTGTCATCGTCAGATTATATCTAGTAGCTGTCAGGTGTAAAACAACCAGATAACGTCCACACAAAACAGGACGTTTGCATCACTACTTAACCTGTCTGACAAGAAACAAAGACATGGGGGGTGAGAACTTGTTTGAACAAGGACTATATATTGTACAAGGGCTATATATATATTGTCTAATAAATGATGGTGAACTGTGACGGTGTCAGAAGTGACGTTGACCTTACATGAATGTGACTACATTGTGAATCAACTCTACACTGTCAATTCTATCATGGCGATATTCTAGTGTTAATTGCCACCTTAATCGTTAAGACAATGACCTGAAATAAGATCAACACAGAGGTTCAGATCATAACTTGTAAGTTGTCTAAGTGTGTTTAAAGAAAATCAATAAAATGATGAACTAATGATGTAATCTATTGACATTTGAATCGTAATTATTCCCAAAATTGATGGATTTCATCACACACACTTCACACTGAATTGCGATTCTGTCAGACATTGATGGACTCCAATCCAGACAAATATTAGACGATGGTTAACCGCTCTCGCTCTCGATCAGCATTGCTACTCAAACGGTCCACACTGGATCCATATTGTCAGGAATGGGTGTCGGATCTGACAGTTGGTCACTGATATGTGAGAGTGATATGGTTGTGTAAAGGGTATGAGATTGGCCATTTCTCCCCCAGACACTCTTCCCTGTGGCCTGATCTATTGATACTCTGGAGCCTGGTTAGTCTTCCCTGTGGCCTGCTGTATTGATTCTCTGAAGCCTGGTTAGTCTTCCCTGTTGCCTAATCTATTGATACTCTGGAGCCTGGTTAGTCTTCCCTGTGGCCTGGTCTATTGATACTCTGAAGCCTGGTTAGTCTTCGCTGTGGCCTGATCTATTGATACTCTGAAGCCTGGTTAGTCTTCCCTGTGGCCTGATCTATTGATACTCTGAAGCCTGGTAGACTTCCCTGTGGCCTGATCTATTGATACTCTGAAGCCTGGTTAGTCTTCCCTGTGGCCTAATCTATTGATACTCTGGAGCCTGGTTTGTCTTCCCTGTGGCCTGATCTATTGATACTCTGGAGCCTGGTTAGTCTTCCCTGTGGCCTGATCTATTGATACTCTGAAGCCTGGTTAGTCTTCCCTGTGGCCTGATCTATTGATACTCTGAAGCCTGGTTAGTCTTCCCTGTGGCCTGATCTATTGATACTCTGAAGCCTGGTTAGTCTGTGTAGGAAGACACCAATTAGGATAGTATTACAACAGTAATTAGTCTCTGCGAGCCTCCTTAATCAGATTCCCTGCTTATCCTTACATTTACTCAGTCCCAGGCTACAGAAGGTTGGTGATTCAAATACTCCAAAATCATAAATTGTAGAATTAAGAAGCTGTAAAAAGATTGTTCTGATAAAATTGATATTAAATACACCTATATCCCAATAACGTTATTTTGTGACACTTTGATCCTATCAATATCATCTGTATTATCATCCTAACTTGAAATGATAAAGTAAAAAAAAATGTTTTTTTACAATAAAAAGGAAACAAGGATACAAAAAGTAAGAGCAAAAAAGCGAAAAAATTCACAGACTTCTTTTTTCAAATTAAATATTTAAAGTCTTTTTATTTAGTTGCTTTGCACTCTTAACACTTTTAATTTTTAATCCAGTTTGAGAAATATTCAGTTTAGTATATATACGGCTTTATTATATACCCTTCACAACCTTCAGTAGATACAAACAATGCCCCTTTTACTGTCTGGACAGTGAAGAAGTGCAGATACGGAAGAATATTAAAATGGCGGATACCCAATACATCACTGTCATGTTCAATTACATCACAGTCGACAAAGTGGCACATTTTATCATCTTTACATTGTTCTCACTGGAGATGAAGTTGATATCTTCCAAATTTCAAGTGGGCCAAGATATATGATACTGCCCAGAGGGATTCCAGGAATGATACAAATCGTAATCACCAGCATCATTCTGCAAACTTGTCAGATAGCATCAGCAATTTCATTCTCACAACTTCCACCATCTAATTTGCAATAAAGTGAAAGAATATAAAATGTATTGAGTACAGTCCAGCCCGGGGTTAAAGGAAACCGACAACTCTCCATTGGAGTCCAAGAGACTCATAGAATTTCTGGAAATAATGAAATTTAACATGGTGGGACCCGCAAGTTTTAATAATACAAAATGTGGTTTACTTATTCCTGTTCTAACAACATTTTAACCACCGTTTTTTCAGTTCTAATTCAATATTGATTACTTCACTTTCTTTTTATTATGTTTTTAAATGATGCATTGTGTATACTCCATATCTGTGTATGTCTAGCATGAATTGATGAGATGAACTTATCTATAGGTGAAAATACCAGTAACTCTACTAGTTTATTTTCATTGTACCAATCAAACAGACACTTTTTATCTTATATTTAGTTAATGCCGTTACCATGGCTATCAGTGTTACAGTCATTATCGTTACCATGGCCATTAGAGTTAGAGTATTCAGCAGGTAACACGCTATCTTTTCTACTGGTTATGCTGCCAAGACCCTTTACACGAATTGTAATACCTTTATCTATTTTTTACATTCTCACAGGTAAATCTGTCAGAGTAACAATCATACTAACATTCTAATATGACTTAAACATTAACTGTCTATTATTTTCTGGTAAATGTATTTGATGTTGGTGTGTATTTTACAACCTATTAACAGCTATGGTCATTTAAGGATACCAGGTGGAGGAAAGCCGGAGCACCGGAGCACCGGGTGAAAAACCAAGGACCTGCAGCCAGGACCTGGTGACTCCCCTTTGTAGACCTCGAACCCACAATGCATAGGTGGAGGACTATAGTGATAGCAAGTTTCTGGTTTTCCGGAGGCCAGGTGTATTTCCCAATGTTTTGCCTCAGAAAATACATGAAGGCCTCTTCTGGGGACTGTTGTGAAACTAATAGACGTTTTATAAAGCGATATTCTGACCACAATTTTCCAAAAACTTATCTCCAGACACATTTTTGTTTTTTCCAATATAGTCTGTGTTCCTGTCTACACAATCAATAACAGCTGTTAATGGTCAGCCCTACTCACCTCTCATTGATTGGCTCTACCACTTCCATAAAGACGCTATGGAAACTGCAAGTGAAGTTAAGTCTGCAGGGGTATTTAGTTTTGGACTAACACACAGCTGTTTCAGGACTAACTCCCTCAGGGCAATGAATCTTTGGTATATTGATAGATGGTCACTGATATTCACTTCAAAAAACCTTTTAAATATTCAGTGATATTTGTAATAAAAAGTGACTCCATTATTCTACAGAAGCTAAAAGCCTGAATGTTTGTAATGCAGAACATTTTGGTCTAATAGGTTTTTTTCCCCTTTCCTTTCGTCAAATCCTGAAATCCAAATGTACATTCCTTCTTGTTTAACATACATAACACATTACTGGAAAAACCACATTACTGCACCAACCCAATGTTCTTCATTCATCACTGCCGTATCAGTTTGATAGTCGGCAAACATTTACATGTATTGGGTATTAATACTTTTTAAGAAGATTATCTGTTCCTTTGATAGCTGTATTTCCTGTCCAAGAAAAGTGTATATGTCTGGGTGTTTAGTTCTACACTAAAATCAATGCCACAAAGTGATGACGTTATCAAGTATAATGCTGGGCAAAACATTTGAAACAAGATGCTAACGGATTCCAACATTCCTAGCTAAACTGGTCAGGCTTACTGTTCAAGTATTGCAGAAACGTGTAGAAATGAAAATGATGAGAGATGTAGGTGTGACTTAACTTGCTGTAGGTGTGAATACAAGGAAGGTTTTAAACTACAAGATCTAATTAAAGATGAACTGTTTCTCCTGCAGACTTTAACTCATCAACATATATACAGAATTACAGATCCAAAAATAACCCAAATAACAGGAATTTGTGCAAGCATGGCAATTTTACTCTGTATCTAAATGTCAACCACCATTAAGTTAACTGTAATTTCAGATATGCCTTATTCTTCTACTAGCTCTCACCTGACACTGTTACACCGTATTGTACATGTTTAGTGGTAAAAGGGTAATCAATTATGCATCACAAGTCGACTGGAAACCTTTGAGCTCTAACAATCTGGAACTAAGATGGTGACTGACTGGCTGCTGATGTCACAGTATTAATGGCAGCACACATGCAGAACCAGGACCCTTAGTCCATCTGGGCAGACATGCACTGTTCCATCCCCACCCCACATCCCCCAAGTACAATAACAGTTAGTTTACTAGGCTCCACAACTATTGATCCAGACAATGTCACTGGTGAAACTAAAAACCAATCCAGACCAGAATTTCTATCTTTATGCTGATTACTACAAACATCTGATTGATCATGATGAAGTACATACACTCTCTAAACATTTCAATGACCCCAGAGAAATAGTCATGGTTTGTTCTTATCTTGTAATTACAATTCAGGAGTAAAATCTTAAAATAATATGATGACCTTGCTCAAGGTCAAAACAGATCAATATTGCGTTGAATAGATCAGCATATGTACAGCCATACAGACAAAGAGAAGCTGCTGACACCGACTTACGACATTTTATATCCCCCTAGACAGCAGTCATCAGCAATGTACAACAAAGAAGGATCCCATCTATCCAACCAGATTGGTTCCAAGCCAAAGTTTTGATGGTAAAAGGCTGGCAGACGTGAAATAAGAATGACATTTTGTGTAGCAGCAAGCCAGTTTAAAGATTTATAAATGGTATAAATATTATGGAAAAACATGTTCAATAATAATTGTGAAGACGCCTTCAGGCTATCATGTTACAAGCTGAGTTCAAATGTTCCAAATATATATATACTTTCAGAAAGTAATTATGATCAGAAGCTGGGATACGACACTAAAAGCAGATTCATGGTCACAGAAATTGAATGCATGCACCAATATCTTTCTTCCATCTTACCAGCGTAACAGAGCCACTAGGGATACAGGTTCCGAGCAGTTTAGGGGAAGACCATAAAACCTTTAAGTCGAGTCACAATAAAACAGGTTATGAATGACCATTCACCAGTATATCAGAAAATGGTATTGTAGCATGTGATCAGCATTTGCTATCCATTAGTGGCACAGTGCCTAAACTTCTGTGTCTGGATTATCTCCCTTGTCCATTATTTTTTATATAATTTAACTCTCACAAGTCCTCTTCCACTTACAAATACAGGACAGGTTGGCCATTGAACTCGCAGTATTCAAGGCCTCTTATGCATGCTGACAGTTTTTAAATTCACAGCCATTCAAAAGAGATTTGAGGCAAGCACATGACAGACAAGTCTTTTGTCTTTTGCAACAGATGTGAAAATCTATTAAATTATTCAGGTAACACCACAAACATGGTAAATTGACAACCTCTTTGGATTGGAACCATACAGAGTACACATCTAAAGTGTATGACAAGAATATTGTCAGTACCCCAATGTTCAGGAAATGTCCCTTTATCTGTTAAAAAACATGCGAAAGTGCTGTTGAAACCTGGAAGAATATTTTAACAAATGCCCATGAAACTTTTTACAAGAACACATAATGTGTTTAGCGTCTTATCACATAAGGACGTGCATCCCTGTGTGTAATGCAAAAGTGTGTGTAGGGCCCGACCAATTTCATTGTTCAAGATCCATTGCTGTATCCATGCAATAGGTACTTATTATACAAATTACTAATAGGGCACATTGTATCTAACTGTTACTTATTATATAAATTACTAATAGGGTACATTGTATCTCACTGTTACTTATTATATAAATTACTTATAGGGTACATTGTATCTAACTTACTTATTAAACAAATTACTAATAGGGCACATTGTATCTAACTGTTACTTATTATACAAATTAGTGATAGGGCACATTATATCTAACTGTTACTTATTATACAAATTACTAATAGGGCACATTGTATCTAACTGTTACTTATTATACAAATTACTAAAAGGGCGCATTGTATCTAACTGTTACTTAGTGTAGAATGTACAAATTACTTATAGGGCACATTGTATCTAACTGTTACTTAGTGTAGAATATACAAATTACTAAAAGGCACATTGTATCTGTTACTTAGTGTAGAATGTACTACAGATACATTGTATCTAACTGTTACTTAGTGTAGAATGTACTACAGATACATTATATCTAACTGTTACTTCGTGTAGAATGTACTACAGATACATTGTATCTAACTGTTACTTAGTGTCGAATGCACTACAGATACATTGTATCTAACTGTTACTTAGTGTCGAATGCACTACAGATACATTGTATCTAACTGTTACTTAGTGTAGAATGTACTACAGATACATTGTATCTAACTGTTACTTAGTGTAGAATGCACTACAGATACATTGTATCTAACTGTTACTTAGTGTAGAATGTGCTAAAGATTGTACAAATGTACTAAACATTGTATCCGACAGGTACTAAAAGGCACATTGTATCTAACTGTTACTTAGTGTACAATGTGCTACAGATACATTGTATCTGACAGGTACATATATAGTATACAAGTTAGTAATATGTTTTAACTGGTACTTAGTGTAGAAAGATGCATTGCATCCAATAAGGTATATAGGGGTATGTGGTATCCAGTATGTACTAATTAGTAAGGGTACTTAGGAACAAAATACTACATTGCTTATATCAGATATCAAGTATACTTCATTTTAAAATATCCTACAAATAAAACTGAATGAATATAGGATAGACTTCCTGCCGACTCTTACAGGGCCCCACATGGTCTATGTGAAGTTTTAAAGGATAATACACAAAATTGTTGATATTTGCATACATTTTACAATAGAATTACCAAATCTATCAGGCAGTAAACATTCTACCCAATAATTGTGTTTATGTTATGTTTTATGTATATACATGCCAAAATGGAAATTGTTTCATTTGGAGGTTGCAACACTGTATCATTCTTCAAATGTGTTTTTTCGCTGACCTATTTTCCCCTTATATGTCAGATAGTTTTAAAGAGCTTAACCTCTTCCGTTTCCTATGTGAAACACATGTAATAACTTGAATAGTTTCCAATTTAACTTACACTGTGCAGGAAGTCAAACTAAATGTTGGCCAGTTTTACAATAATTACAGTGTTCAGGCCGAGCATCAAATTACACAGCAAACATTCATCTTCACTTCAAACTTACTGAGGAGGAGGTTACCAAACCACAAATCTTTTAGAATATTATTGTTTAGAGATCCCAGACAGATAACCTCTGTACCTACCAGCCCTGTACACCACTGAAACATAGATAGGAGTGTGAAAGGCTTAGGAACAATCTCCCTCACACCTTCCCTTCCTGAACTATTCAACCCTGGATAAAATCTTCAAAACCATGTCTGATAATATAAACCAATGGAAATTTTAAATGGATAAATAGAAAGAGATTTTTTTTTTTCGGTATTTCTATTTTCCTTTGCTTTTGATAACAATGATTTTAAACTGAACTATATCGACACAGAATCTCCCCAATTTGACAGCCTATGACCAACCATGCATGTATATCTATATAGCATACCAATGATAATAAGTACCCCAGCAGTACTGTGGTATTTGGTTTACTGGTACTGGTAATGTATGTTATTCCAGTGAGTTCGTGTCAATAATTTCAGTATTGGCTTTGGGCAAAAGCACTGGTCCCAGAAATATTGACCAGACATTTTAGTGATGTGGTGTTTGAGGAATAGTAGACTGTCCAACAGATAATCAATACTATATTTACTTAGGTGAGTAGACAGCTGGTAACAACATTGACTTATGGCTTGGCCTCAGGAAGTCACCTCACAGACAAATGGTGTGGCCTCAGTAGGTCACTTCACTGACCAATGGTGTGGCCTCAGTAGGTCACTTCACTGACCAATGGTGTGGCTTCAGGAAGTCATCTCATAGACAAATGGTGTGGCCTCATGAGGTCACCTCACTGACCAATGGTGTGGCCTCAGGAAGTCACCTCACTGACCAATGGTGTGGCCACAGGAAGTCACCTGACAGAAAAATGGTGTGGCCTCAGGAAGTCACCTCACTGACCAATGGTGTGGCAACAGGAAGTCACCTCACTGACCAATGATGTGGCCTCAGGAATTCACCTCACTGACCAATGGTGTGGCCATAGGAAGTCACCTCACTGACCAATGGTGTGACCACAGGAATTCACCTCACTGATCAATGGTGTGACCACAGGAATTCACCTCACTGGTCAATGGTGTGGCATCAGGAAATCACCTCACTGGTCAATGGTGGTAGGCCACAGGAAGTCACCTCACTGACCAATGGTGTGACCACAGGAAGCCACCTCACTGGCCAATGGTGTAACCATAGGAAGTCACCTCACTGACCAATGGTGTGGCCATAGGAAGTCACCTCACTGGTCAATGGTGTGACCACAGGAATTCACCTCACTGACCAATGGTGTGACCAGAGGAAGTCACCACACTGACCAATGGTGTGACCACAGGAATTCACCTCACTGGTCAATGGTGTGGCATCAGGAAATCACCTCACTGGTCAATGGTGTGACCACAGGAAGTCACCTCACTGATTTATGATCGGACCTCAGAAAGTCACCTCTCAGCTAAAACCGATTTTCACAATATATTTGATTAATGTATGAGCCATTTCCCATCCAAACATAATTAGCACAATTTTCAGAATTTTTGTGAACATTAAGAGTTTAGAATCCATTCATAAAAGAACTTTTACAGGTTTGTTAATACAGATGTGAGATATGGCACAATAATGTAGCATACATCCTGAATTTTGTGAAAGTTCCAATCAGTCTCAGTAATAGGCTTTATAAAACATACATAAACCTGCACCATATTCCTATCCTCATTTACATCTACGTAAACCTGCACCATATTCCTATCCTCATTTACATCTACATAAACCTACACCCTACTCCTATCCTCATTTACATTACGTCCCCAACAATCTACTTTGTAGGCAATAACAGTCTGAAGTTTAATTGAATTCACAAAATATGGAGGAAAGTTTATAACTATGCTGAATCATAAGCGAAATATATGACAAAGTGGAATATGACAGAAATTAGAGTCTTTCCCCAAACCTGAACCGCAATTCTGTCTGAACGGTTTGACACAATACGTGTGATTACTAATTACCTTGAAAGCAAGATCTGCTAACTGCAAAAGATTTTAATATTGATAGGACCGGTATTGGAGATAAAATCAATGATTTGTCTAGACTAACCAGCAAAACGGCAGATCCAGCTTGCCTTATTTGGAAATTGATATGTACCAGAGGAAGTGGAATTTCACTGCATACAGGAACACCTCTGTGGTGTATGATGTAATTGTGATCAACCATCGCTTGACTGACAAGTATAATGTCAAATGTTCAACTAATACACCTTTCCATTGGGGTCTATCAGAATTGTTGATGAAAAGTTTAATTCTATATGACCTATTACATTTAATTTAAATGATTTGTCTGCTTCAGCAGGAAAACACATCTCAACTTCTGGGGGCTAAAATATCAGAAATAATAACGAAGTGAGCAGGGACATTTATATTTATATACCCCCCCCCCCCCAAATGGTCAAATGTGACCTTTAAATTTGACACTTAACATTGACCAATATCTGATAAGGTGACCGTGTAGAAAGTGATGTTTAGATACTTTGGTGTAAATAAAAACAATCTTTTTAGGGGTTTGTCAGATGTCGCATAAAACAAGTTTGTACTAATGATGTGTATATATGTTTTTTTTAAACTAAAATGTGTTTATCAAACCAGACTATAACAGTTGATTTCAATTTGAAAAAAATCTCTTCATTTAATATGTTTATATAATTTATAGTTTCACCCTCTCTCCATATTCAAATGTAATCTAATACTGTAAAATTGGTATTTTATGAAAGTGATATATGGTTGTTTGAAGTAAATTGAGAGACAAATTACCCTATTTACCAAGATAAATGATTTTGATTTTGTAGTTCATGCCTCAAATATGACTGACATGGTGATGGACTTTGAAGATATAGCCAGTATAGCATGTTTGTGTACAGATACGATCAGGCAGTTCGTGTCAAGCCGGCCACCAACGGTGTTATATCTATAACCAACCATCTTCCAACAGTGTTCCAGCTAACTCATTACTGTTGTATTCACCACATGGTAATTCATTTTGGCAATAAAAATCGCATGGTCAGCATAAAAATATAGGGAGTTTTGGGTTGGCAGAAACATATCAATATTAATATTTTGTCCAATAAGCCACTCATCCAATAGCTGTGCCCCATGCCCCATTGCTATATTTTTTTTCTATAAAAATGCATGTTTATTGTCTCTAAACCTCACCACTATCATCCCCTACCTTTTTGCTCTATATAAAAACTTTGTGGGGATTGAGTGCACACTCTTTACAGGAATTGATGACAAATTTGTGACTCTTATGATGGAATATAGTTACTTACCATATACAGATTTTGAGAAAGAAAGAAAAAGAATGCATGAAGTCAAACCCATCCCCCCTCAAAGTAATCAAGTTAAGTGCCAGAGGGCTCTCAATACAGTAAATACATGACTCTTTACATGTGCCAAGTTGCCTATACACTGGAAGCCGGATTCAAAGGTGAATCCGCCAAATTTACCAACAGAAAACCCCCCCACAAAGACACTGCTTGTTGTACCTATTTGTCCCTCCACAGAGGCCCTGCCCTGGACCCGAAATCCACTCCGAACAAGGGCTAACTACCTCCCTGCTTTACTAGTGTTTGGTATTCTATGAAACTCCCTTTCCCAAACACGTTTACTCCACTGGCAGTCACTAGGCATGTTCTGTACCTGGGATATGGTTTTTTTCCAACCTGATCCCTATCTGTGAAGCTCTCAGACAGCTGTATGTAGCAGAATATGACATATTGTTTGTGTTGTTGTCTATGGTCAAGTGGGGTCAGAACAGATAGATCTTTGCCAAACTAAACAATACTGGCCATTTCAGCATAGCAGCTGGCTGTGGTGGGATGGGGCCATATCAGACTGCGTAGATGCATATCTGGAGGGACATAACCAATTTTCCCACCAAACACATGTCAGTCTAACTCAAAACATTGTCATAGATTTATAGTAAATATAGTATTCATTAAATGATTTGTTTTTATCAGTAAAACCTGCCAAGTTGACTCCCTTTGGTAGGAAGGATGGGGAAGGGGGAATTATCAATGTGTTGAAATTTGAAAACAACAAAAAACAAGCTGGTCTAGATTATCTCCTTTCTGTCAGTCCCACCGATTAATGTTAGAAGGAATATTCATCTCGTCCTAATTCAAATTAACTGGCTTTCTGCTGCAAACGATTTAGAGTTATCAACCCAGAGGCTGTGAAGCAGCTCATCCAAATAAAACTTGTACATTGGGAGAAATGTTGAAAGAGAAGATCTCCTAATACAGTTAATTACTTCCATGTCCACATAACACCATGTAAAACCTCAATCATGAATTCCATGTCCACATAACACAATGTAAAACCTCAATCATGCATTCCATGTCCACATAACACCATGTAAAACCTCAGTCATGAATTCCATGTCCACATAACGCCATGTAAAACCTCAATCATGAATTCCATGGCCACATAACACCATGTAAAACCTCAAACATGAATTCCATTACCGCACAATTATTTTCGCAACCATCCATACAAAATATTTTGCCTATATTGGGTATGCTGAATGAAAATAAATTCATGTCTTGTTAGAAAATGGAATTCATGATTGAGGTTTTACATGGTGTTATGTGGACATGGAATTCATGATTGAGGTTTTATGTGGACATGGAATTCATGTCCACATAACACCATGTAAAACCTCAATCATGAATTCCATGTCCACATAACACCATGTAAAACCGCAATCATGAATTCCATGTCCACATAACACCATGTAAAACCTCAATCATGAATTCCATTACCGCACAATTATTTTCGCAACCATCCATACAAAATATTTTGCCTATATTGGGTATGCTGAATGAAAATAAATTCATGTCTTGTTAGAAAAGTTAAGTATGCACAAGACATCAGTAATCTTCTATTTCATATGATGCATCAAATTGTTTCCAACTAATGTAACTGAAACCTAACCAAGTACAATATGCAAATTTCTTACCATTCATCATCAGTAACATGATTCTATACACGATTAACATCCCGATTCTCGAACCCTTCTATAACTGCATTTTATTTAAAAATCATATCTACTCTAATTAAAATATCAAAAAGAGAAATGTCATTCAAGGTAACTTGATCCAGATTTAAGAGCCATACATTCTATAACTTATGTAAGGTCTATCAAGGTTATATTGTAATACCAGTGATAACATCAGCCTAAACTAAGGGCCAGTTTTAAATAAACAAGAGACTGTACATGTTTTAAATGTTCGCTATCTTCTACATCAGTAGATAACACAAAAGTGCAGTATAACAGTTATATATAATGAATCATTCAGTTACACACACTCGCAGTTACACACGTGCGGGATAACAGCTTTTCCTTTCCTCCATGCATAATGCAGTGCATGAATGAATCAAATTACCACATCACTGCAGCGGCATGGTGTATAATACAGACTGGCTTAAAATTAAATTGAATCTTACAAAAATCATCACCAGTAAAACTGCTTTGGTTTCATCGAACTCACATTTTAAACTACTCCAATATAGTATATCATTATTAAAACATTTAATATAGCAAGTGTGCAACATACTGATAAACACTTTCATACTACAACAGAGAGGCAATGTGAATAATCCTTTAGTGACATTTACAGTGGCTGATCCAGGAGTTTCCAAACTTTAAGAAATTAAAGGTTTAAAGTGCCAATGCAACTGCATCATCTTTCAAGTTTGATGGAGCTCCACCCTCTCAAAAGCTTTCATGAAAATAAGTACATTTTTAGTTGAGGAAGGAAGCCTTCAAATCGTCAGAGAAGAAATCTGCACCAAAGATCAGGTCCTAACTAAGCCATGTTTTACCCTGTGCCCTTGTAAATGATACCAGACCCAGTGAGAGTTAAATTATATCTTCCTTATTACAGCTGATTACCAACTGTCAAAACAATTTGGAGGGTTAGCCCTGTCAGAGATGTCTGAGGGAGGCCCCGTAACCAATCCCCTTGGAGACGCATGTGCATTTCAAGTGCGTTCCTCTCTGGTATATAACGGTGTACACAACTGAGTCACACTCAATGAGTTAGCACTGATGAGCACATAAAGGGAGTTTGTTATCTTTTACATTAGCATTGATAGCAGAGAGAGTTTGTCTCAATACAATCATCAGTGTTTCCCTATCAGCATTGCAAGTCATCCAGGAGCTCAGAAATCCCACACACTTTATGGAATTTCACAGTGTATCTGATTATAAAGATATACCAGTTTAATCAGTGTTGTACGAGATATCTTAACTGTATTCAAGAGATAACAGATAAACAGCTTATACTCATCTTGGCTGTCTGCAGTGACGCAACAGCTATTTATAGTTCATCATGTCATCGCTTCTTTAGGTTAAAATTTGTTTCTGTAATATCTATATTTAATCTTATATCATGTTATACAAATGCAAACTAATGTTTTGACTTTGCATTGATTTGAATTAGATGCTCTCTAGCACTTGCAAGACTTTTTTATCAACAGTAATGCTACCCTTTCCTACACAAAATGTATATTAGTCTCTATTAGTACCAACACTGGTAATTTTATACCGATTTTAGGCAAGCACTTTAAAAGTCTGAAACATTTACCGTATAACCTCTGTCAAAATATCAACTGAAACATTTACCATACAAGCTGTCAAAATATCATGTCAAATAAAGTGGCTAACTACCTTAATTTTTGAGTGTGGATAGTATAAACGCAAGAATAATTTTGTTTTGCATTATTGCTACATCTGTATATAAACAACCTACAGCTTTTATTCAATTACAAATTCACATTACAAATAATGGTAGGTTTGACATTGATTTACTTTTATAGGTGAATTAATTTAAGAAGCAGTTATCACATAAAAATAAACAATAAATTTGTGGACAGATATGATCATTAGGCAATCTCAGTAATATAATAATAAGTGTGGGGTAATGCCAATATCTGGGCAGTCACTCGTGTAGTAATGCTGTGACGGATGACCGGAGTACCATGAGTCAGCATCAATCAGCTCCTTACTTCCTATATATCAATTATTCAATAGGATTCTACATCACATGAATTCTCTTCAAGCTACAGTACAGGATTGTTCGCTTTTGTGATAAAAGGGCCAGAGAATGAAATGCTGGAGGACAAACTATTTCATTACTGAAAGGTTTTTGTTGCTCTCTCCTCTCCTGTCCAATCATGCCCATCCCCCCTCCCCCAAAGTAAATTTAGCGAATCAAAAAAACAAAAACCTGACTGGATCAAGACCTAGGGCTTTCACAAGACTTTCCACATTTAAGAAACTCCTAAATTTCAGGACACAACTTACAATGCTTTTAAAATGATAAATTCCTTGTTTATGAAATTGTGTTTTTCAATCTTTCCCAATTATGATTATAATTGTGTTATCAGATGTGACATAAAGAAAATGGTTTTCCAATTACCTTTTGAACATTTTGCATTATTTTTTAGGATTAGTTGGACACTCTGACCTGATAATCATTGATATCAGGTAGTATCACTACATGTACATCAAGCACAGGAAAAATCGCTTAAAGAAATGATAAGTCTATAGTTCAAGGTCAGCTGAAAATTTGTGCTCCATGTTACAGGAAAAAATATCAAAAAGGTGTTATTTAGTGCAAGCAAGGACTATCAGTTTAATTAAGATCCCCTAACTTCATCCAAATTACCAAGCTTTCTCTCACAGACAATTTTCATTAGGTTGCAGCTTCAGTGTAGGCTCAGCCTCCCTGCTGGGTGACTGTGATAACAGGGAGATACAGACAGATACCAGTGAGTACACAGTTATCACAGTGTTAGGGGCTCTATGGGTCACTAATTACCTCCTATTGAAACCCCACTTACCAGCCATCCCACAACAATGTATCAAATTGCAATACATTCTACATGTACACCTCCACTGATAATATATCTGCTGATATACATTTTAAAACAATGTTGTGCATTAATAGTCAAATGAAAAAAATCAGACATGAGCTTTTCTTTGTAAACTAACAATACCTTATTTACAATATGGTCAATACACATATTATGCATCAAAACATGTAATTTGTTTATCAACACAAAATATTTGACCTAAAAGTGTGTTTAATATTTTCAATGGTCCAGGATATGTTTTGGCATCGTGTCACCAAATCGCAGACAGCTAAAGCTCGCCACACAGACGGTCGGCATTAGCATAATGTATTCTGCACTTGTAGCCACCGATGACTCATAAATTGTGTTATCATTCGATTTGTTAGACAAAACTACGGATCTTTGAATTTAAAAATCAACAGGGAATATGGCCATTTTCTAAGCTAGAACACATCCGTTATACTTATAATGTACACATGTGTGGAAATAGGTCAATTTCACTGCCGGTCTGACGAGACCTAGGAACGCTTACTTCACCGGTCCATCCGAAAGTAGAAATAAACCGTCAGTAACACACAATGCTCATTCGTATCGCTCATTTCAAAGCGGTGTGGAAAACTAACCGGCCACTTACCTTTCGTAATTTCTCCTAAAATGACATTTTGGTGATCATCTGTAACTGGTTCCCCAATAACAAGTAAAAGTGCTGCCCCTACGGGGCTGTCAGAGTCCCAGTTTGTCTGTGGGCTAACTCCGTCGGTCTCCATCTTTTTAGAAAGAACCAGTCGCAGCTGCACGAAGGAAGTTTCGTGAGTGGGCTTTCGGAAGCCACTCGGAAGCACTTGCTGTTTTCCTACGGTAATATCCGAATCGCTGAATATTCCGAATCACTATCGATTTCAACCGTTTTTCAGGTGTGGCCTTTGGATGACAAATGCTGATCAATAAAAATAATTTTCTTTTCATAGAAAAACATTATGCATCATCGCCAGTGCTCAGTATTTAACGATGGAAAAGGACAAAAAGGATTTAGCTGACGTATGGCATAGTTGAAAGATGAGTGTACTAAAAAGTAGCAATAATGCCAAAAATATAGATTCTTGAAATTAATGCTAAAACTTGCAAAAGCTGGCGCGACACTCATTAACTGTGGGAAACTAACATGTGTTACTGTGCGATTTTAATGTTGCATTTTCACCAGATAGTTATGTAAAATATGCACTGGTGGCGCATATGTTTCTATACGTTACAGACAAGCAACTTTTAAGAAACAAATTAGTCCAGCTTACCATTTACAATTTTTCAATTCAATTCAATATTGTATGGCTCAGTTTAAGTTACATAGTAACTTGAATGCAAATAACATGACAACAAAGATAAAAAGGAACTTAAAATTTTGAACGACAAGGAATTTATAAACGAATCGCACTATATCTACGACCTTGATTTAACATGAAGACTATTTTATACCCGCTACAACACAATGTTCTAGTTGATTACGGTTATATACCGCTGTTATCTTTGTGTCCTTTTTATTATTATTAGGTGACTCATTTTAGGTACTCAGGGTGCCTGAAATCACGGAAATAAATGCTAGTTGTGTTATTATTTGCTGTCCTACTCTGTAAAAAATTCGGTTCCAAACTGATAAGAAACACTGCTCCCTTTTTGTAATAGAAACCAAATAGAAAAAAAAGCATATACAAATGAATTAGTAAAACCACGGACTTAGCCCTCTAATTCGAGACGTATACGTCTCTACTCTAATCTAAGTCCGTGCTAAAACAGTGCGTTGTGTCCATCCATTTACACATATGACGGGTATTTTCAATAGGAGAGTTAAAAATTCGGTTAAGGGGTTCAAGGCTCACTGCATATGATTAGATAATTCTATCTAGGGTAACACTTAACGTAGCCAGTACAATAAATAACCCAGAGACATAGGCCTATACAGCCATATGTAGTAGTAAGGCATAGTCTGGTATGACTGGTATCGTGGAAGTTTCAATCAAAGAAGCATAAAAAGTAATATATTTCAAGCTCATTTTTCTTTTTGTTACCCCCCAACTTTTTACTTATGCAGTAAGACAGTTTTAATTAATATGATTTTGGGTGTTATTTATTACAATTTGAGGTTTTGTGTTGCGGGTCAAAAAATCCAAACAAATGTTGCTCATTTTGCAGTTTTCCGGGTATATGTACTGAGGCCTATAGGCATATATACATGTATGTATGTATAACTCAGCATTGCAAAACATGACTTTTATTAGGACTAACTGTTATAGTTAATTCCCTTGTAAAACGTCTTTTTTTTGCGACAACAAAGTGAAAACACTGAAACTACGGCACCAAAATTTTGTAGAAATCGATACCTACACGGAAAATATGGCAAATATTATTGAATGAAATTTAAGATAAATCTCTTTCGGAATGGTAAATTATCAATAAAAATGCAGGAAAAATCAGAAGGTATTGTGTGAAATGAGGGGGAAATTGCGCGCCACAGGATGGTGATATATCCCGAATAAGCCCCAAATCAATAATCGGAATGATAATGATATCTGACAAACTGCATGTTCTCAAATCTAGCCTTCAAATGTACATCGCGAAATTGAAATTATAGTCTCTGTACCAATTGAACATGTTAAGAAAGGTAGAGTTGTCTTTCTTTAGCTGAGGTATTTGAGGTCAAAATGAAGTAAGGTCAATTACAAAAAGGGCCTGCAGTCGCCATATTGTTTATCTACGATACTGCTTCAGGTCGATGTATTCTTACACAAATGTAAATGGAAAATGTTATAAGTGCGTTAGAAACTATATGCATTAAACAAACTCATATGCACTCTATTTAGGATAACCAAAATAACATTAAATCAAAATGATAAATGTAATTATGATACTTTAATATGGTCTATATTTTTAAGCGTAAGGATACTGGAGCGTACTTCGTCTAATAGCAACCAGTTGCAGAGCCAGTGTGTTTTGATTCTGGTGGTCAACGTTTATCCGTCAAAATGAGTCTTGCAACGACTCTTCGGTTCGAATTGAACACAGGTGGAAAATCAAGTTTAAAACAAGCATTTGAGAAACAAAAAGAACGCATTCAGGTTTGTAACGTTGATAATTTCTTTGGAAAGAAAAAAACATGCAGTGATGCACTGATTTCATTTCATGATTTTCATCTTCGACCACCAAAATTAGACCGTAGGCTTAACTTGCCCGTAATGTTATTGGAAACAATATGAATGCTATCAGAGGATTTCTGCAGGAAACACATTATGTGGAACATCAAAATACTCGAAAATTAAGCTACCTACTACACATGTAAACATTTATATATATTGAACGTTACTAGTGCTGTCGGTTTTAGCATGCCTTTTGTACTTTTCAGAAAGATGAAATGATGGCAGATAGAGAAAACGTTGTGAGATTGTAAGTTTTCACTTTTGTATGTTTGATTTTCTTCGATCATGACAATAATAATGTCATCATTCACTTTACTTAATTAGCCTAATCTTTACCTGTATTAACGAATTTTGTACAGGGATTGTCTCCCTTCGCTCCCATTCCAAATTATATCATAAGGTAATGATATGTTTGTGGATGATTTTAACATTGCATTCCTATTTAATCTGCTTATATAAAGAATAGAGAGAAGAAGGCATATACATGTATGTTGTCATGTAAGTATCTGTGACAGTGTTGTGTTGGAGATTCCCAAGGGGCCGTATGTGCTATACACCAGAAAAATACAGAGTTTTACAAGAGGTTGCCATAGTCAGCCATGATACTGTTGCCATACTGTTTTGAATGCAGCAGCATGCATCCATACAAGGTATTCATACTCCAAGGAACTTTAATTGCTTGTAGATAAATATAAATACTAAAATTTGATAGAAATCATGTGACGAATTGTTTTCACATACAAGACTATACAGTTTTTTTTACATTTCCATAGAGAACTAAAAACAAATCAAAGAGCAGAGTGGAACGAGAACCTAGAACAGTCCAGCTGGAAAAAGCGAATTCGTGAGGATGACAAGAGGATCAACGAAGAACTAAGTCAGGCACATAAAGCCAGCATTGCTGTAAGTAACGTCAGAGGTAAAAGAAGGTCAAACATGATGGGTCAGAAATGAAAGGTCATCAAGGGGTTACAGGTCAGAAGGTAACAGAAGCTATGATATCAGGGAGTTAAAAGGATGACTGGTTCAGGAGGAGACAAAGGGTTAGAGATAAGTGATACGTGACCAGGATACAGCAGGATGATGAGGTGTCAAATAGTAACATGGATGGAGGTGTCGTCAGAGGGTGGTGACAAGGACCAGAGGGTGTCAATGAAACAGGCGTTTTAAGGGTTACAGGGAGTCAGGTTGATTGACTGGAACTGAAAGATGACAGGATCCCAGATGGTGATAGGTCAAAAGTGTGACAAGATGTCTCATTATGATACAGGTTCAACAGTGACAGGAGGTTAGGGTGACAGGGGATCTGAGGTGACGACAGAGATCAGACAGTGATAGGTCAAGAGTGTGACAAGATGTTTCAGTATGATACAGAGTCAACAAAGTGACAAGGGTTAGAGTGACAGGGGATCTGAGGTGACAGAGGTCAGACAGTGACAGGTCAAAAGTGTGACAAGATGTCTCAGTATGATACAGAGTCAACAAAGTGACAAGGGTTAGAGTGACAGGGGATCTGAGGTGACAGAGGTTGGATGGTGATAGGTCAAGAGTGTTACAAGATGTCTCAAAATGATAAAGATTCAACAAAATGATAGGGGTTAGTGTGATAGGGGATCTGAGTCGACAGAGGTCAGTTGGTGACAGGTCAAGAGTGTGAAAAGATGTCTCAGTATGATACAGGTTCAACAGTGACAGGATATTCAAACAACTTCTTCTAAATAACCGAAAAGCCCAGGGTACTGATATAGGGCCTGTAGCATGCTGGGATGAAGGGCTACCAAGTTTGTGCAAATGAATGACCTTGACCCACTTTCAAGGTGACAGGGGTCAAATGTCTTCACATCTTTAAACAACTTCTTCTCAATAACCAAAAGGCCCAGGGTACTGATATTTGGCCTGTAGCATGCTGAGATGAAGGGCTACCAAGTTTGTTCAACTCAATGACCTTGACCCACTTTCAAGGTCACAGGGGTCAAATGTGTTAAAATCTTTGAACAACTTCTTCTCAATAACCAAAAGGCCAAGGTTACTGATATTGGGCCTGTAGCATGCTGGAACGAAGGACTGCCAAGTTTGTCCAAATGAATTACCTTGACCCACTTTCAAGGTCACAGGGGTCAAATGTGTTAAAATCTTTAAACAACTTCTTCTCAATAACCAAAAGGCCCAGGGTACTGATTTTGGGCCGGTAGCATGCTGGGATGAAGTGCTACCAAGTGAATGACTTTCGCCCATATTCAAGGTCACAGTTGTCAATATATGTTTAAATCTTTAAATGATCTGTTCTGTATAACTAAAAGGTCCAGAGTAATGATATTTTTCCAGAAGCATGCTGGGTTGAAAGACTATAAACTCTGTTCAACCTAATGTCCTTGTTCGACATTCAAGGTCACAGGCGTCATATGTTTAAATCTTTTAATAGGTTCTTATGAATCAAATACTGATATTCTGCCTGTAGCTGTGTTTTAGTCCACTTTTGATACATCAACCACTGTTAGTCCCCCAGGTGAGCGACGCAGGCCCATTGGGCCCCTCTTGTTAGTTAAAGCTTAAGTTTGGGGATATCTTTTTCATTAATGTATGGAATGGTTGTAAAATAAAATCTCAGATTAATTCAACCTATCAGTATTGTTACTTAGATGACATTCTTAAGGTATATACTCATCTAACAGTAACAAAAAATTAGGGGAAAAAACCTGATAAATATTTTTGGTTTTCACAGGTGAGAAGAGTGGCTCTGCAGCGACTGTTTGAACAGGAACATGATATATACGAGAAGGAACTTTACAAACTGGGCAAGACATTCTTTACACAAAGAGTGTAGCTCTCTCAGGCCACAAACTTTGTAACACGTAGGAGAAAATATATCTGTAATGAGGAATTCTACATCAACCACTGTTAGTCCCCAAATAGGGGTATCTAAATACCTGATACATCAACCACTGTTAGTCCCCAAATAGGGGGATCTAAATACCTTATACATCAACCACTGTTAGTCCCCAAATAGGTGTTACACATACCTTATACATCAACCACTCTTAGTCCCCAAATAGGGGTATCTAAATACCTTATACATCAACCACAGTTAGTCTCCAAATAGGGGTATCTAAATACCTTATACATCAACCACTATTAGTCCCCAAATAGGGGTATCTAAATACCTGGTACATCAACCACTGTTAATCCCCAAATAGGGGTATCTAAATACCTGATACATCAACCACTGTTAGTCCCCAAATAGGTGTTACACATACCTTATACATCAACCACTCTTAGTCCCCAAATAGGGGTATCTAAATACCTTATACATCAACCACAGTTAGTCTCCAAATAGGGGTATCTAAATACCTTATACATCAACCACAGTTAGTCTCCAAATAGGGGTATCTAAATACCTTATACATCAACCACTATTAGTCCCCAAATAGGGGTATCTAAATACCTGGTACATCAACCACTGTTAGTCCCCAAATAGGGGTATCTAAATACCTGGTACATCAACCACTGTTAATCCCCAAATAGGGGTATCTAAATACCTGATACATCAACCACTGTTAGTCCCCAAATAGGGGTATCTAAATACCTTCTACATCAACCACTGTTAGTCCCTAAATAGGGAAATCTAAATGCCTTATACATCGACCACTGTTAGTCCCTAAATAGGGAAATCTAAATGCCTTATACATCGACCACTGTTAGTCCCTAAATAGGGAAATCTAAATGCCTTATACATCGACCACTGTTAGTCCCTAAATAGGGAAATCTAAATGCCTTATACAATGACCACTGTTAGTCCCCAAATAGGTGTTACACATACCTTATACATCAACCACTCTTAGTCCCCAAATAGGGGTATCTAAATACCTTATACATCAACCACAGTTAGTCCCCAAATAGGGGTATCTAAATGCCTTATACATCAACCACTGTTAGTCCCCAAATAGGGGAATCTAAATACCTTATACATCAACCACTGTTAGTCCCCAAATAGGTGTTACACATACCTTAAATTCTATTGAATGAAATGTACTGTAAAAATTGCATGGAGTTAATGTGAGTGAAAAATTAGAGAGAAGTGGAGTAAGAGAGGAAGGAGAGAGAGAGGAAGACGCAAAGATTCATGTAAAAGAGAGTAACTTGTATGTCTTTACAAAGATCCCTGGTCACATACTTTTTACAATAATTTGCCTTTTAATGTGTAAACAATTGCCAACAATTCTCTGATTATAATATTTTGCGTTTTACAAACACCTAAAAATTATTGCACAAACACAGAAAACTCATTTGCCAAAGTTATTGTTGTATCCATTTATTGCCTTCTCTAAGATCATAAAATGTATAAATTACAGAATCAAAAGTGTGGTTTAATTACACACAGTTAACTGACTGCATCTGTTAAAGCACACACAACATTTACATGTAAACCTTCGATTGATTTGTGCTGTGGATGAATGTACCAAAAATAAATATTTCTTTACAGATTGTAGTTTATTTTATTTTGTTTGGGGGTGATCGATCCATTACATGGTGACAATATAACAGCCTTCAGTCAACATTTATCAAACTTGAAACACATCTGAAGTAAGATAAAGGGAGAGATTGTTTGAAGTGTGCCCTAGATAAAGTCCTTTAGAGAAAATTAGAAAACATATCTGTGTCAGAAACTCAATAATTTAAATCAACATGTCCTAGAGGCATACTTTACTAACGTCAGACCTGCCTTGTGCTGTAAAAGTGTCAAATTAAAGATAAAAAATAGTCAATAAAGGGGCTGTCAAGGAATGATGATGTAATCAACATTTGCCAAGGGGTCTTATGCTTTAAACTTAAAACAAGTGTACAGTGAGGACTTGATATATCCTACATGACAGTGAGGACTTGATATATCCTTCATGACAGTGAGGACTTTATATATCCTACATGACAGTGAGGACTTGATATATCCTTCATGACAGTGAGGACTTTATATATCCTACATGACAGTGACGACTTGATATATCCAACATTACAAGTATACAGTGATGACTTGATATATACTACATGACAGTGATGACTTGACATATCCTACATGACAGTGAGGCCTTGATATATCCTACATGACATGCATACAGTGATGACTTGATATATTCTACACGGCATATACAGTGACGACTTGTTCTCCTACATGACATGTATACAGCGATGACTTGATATATCCTACATGAAAAGTGTCAAATTAAAGATAAAAAATAGTCAATAAAGGGGCTGTCAAGGAATGATGATGTAATCAACATTTGCCAAGGGGTCTTATGCTTTAAACTTAAAACAAGTGTACAGTGAGGACTTGATATATCCTTCATGACAGTGAGGACTTTATATATCCTACATGACCGTGAGGACTTGATATATCCTACAAGACAGTGAGGACTTGATATATCCTAAATGACATGTATACAGTGATGATTTGATATATCCTACATGGCACGTATACAGTGATGATTTGATATATCCTACATTACAAGGATACAGTGATGACTTGATATATGCTACATGACAGTGATGACTTGATATATCTTACATGACACGTATACAGTGACGACTTGATATATTCTACTTGACACGTATACAGTGACGACTTGTTATCCTACAGGACATGTGTACAGTGATGACTTGATATATACTACATGACAGTGATGACTTGGTTTATCCTACATGACAGTGATGACTTAATATATCCTTCATGACATGTATACAGTGATGATTTGATATATCCTACATGGCACGTATACAGTGATGATTTGATATATCCTACATGACACGTATACAGTGATGACTTGATATGTCCTACATGACAGTGATGACTTAATATATCCTACATGACAGTGAGGTCTTGATATATCCTACATGACAGAGATGACTTGGTTTATCCTACATGACAGTGAGGACTTTATATATCCTACATGACCGTGAGGACTTGATATATCCTACATGATACGTATACAGTGATAACTTGATATATCCTACAGGACATGTATACAGTGACGACTTGATTTATCCTATATGTCATGTTTACTTTTAACTGTCATCTGTGTGTACTTATGCCTATGGGGTAATATATAGTCGCACCAGAAGAAACCCACACATATATATATCCTACATGCCATGTATATAGTGACGACTTGGTATATCCTACATTACAAGTATACGGTGATGACTTGATATATCCTACCTGACAGTGATGACTTGATATATCCCACAGGACATGTATACAGTGTCTACTTGATATATCCTACATTACATGTATACAGTGACGACTTGATTTATCCTATATGTCATGTTTACTTTTAACTGTCATCTGTGTGTACTTATGCCTATGGGTTAATATATAGTATCCTACATGACATGTATACAGCGATGACTTGATATATCCTACATGAAAAGTGTCAAATTAAAGATAAAAAATAGTCAATAAAGGGGCTGTCAAGGAATGATGATGTAATCAACATCTGCCAAGCAGTCTTATGCTTTAACCTTAAAACAAGTGTACAGCGAGGACTTGATATATCCTACATGACGTGTATACAGTGATGACTTGATATGTCCTACATGACAGTGATGACTTAATATATTCTACATGACATGTATGCAGTGATGACTTAATATATCCTTCATGACATGTATACAGTGATGACTTAATATATCCTCCATGACATGTATGCAGTGATGACTTAATATATCTTACATGACATGTATACAGTGATTACTTGATATATCCTACATGACGTGTATACAGTGATGACTTGATATATGCTACATGACAGTGATGACTTGGTTTATCCTACATGACAGTGATGCCTTGATATATCCTACATGACATGTATGCAGTGATGACTTAATATATCCTACATTACATGTATACAGTGATGACTTAATATATCCTTCATGACATGTATACAGTGATGACCTGATATATCCTACATGACATGTACACAGTGATGACTTGATATATCGTAGATGACATGTATACAGTGATGATTTGATATATCCTACATGGCACGTATACAGTGATGATTTGATATATCCTACATGGCACGTATACAGTGATGATTTGATATATCCTACATGGCACGTATACAGTGATGATTTGATATATCCTACATTACAAGGATACAGTGATGACTTGATATATGCTACATGACAGTGATGACTTGGTTTATCCTACATGACAGTGAGGACTTTATATATCCTACATGACCGTGAGGACTTGATATATCCTACAAGACAGTGAGGACTTGATATATCCTGCATGACAGTGAGGACTTTATATATCCTACATGACAGTGAAGACTTGGTATATCCTACATGACAGTGTCGACTTGGTATATCCTACATGACAGTGTCGACTTGGTATATCCTACATGACAGTGTCGACTTGGTATATCCTACATGACAGTGTCGACTTGGTATATCCTACATGACAGTGTCGACTTGGTATATCCTACATGACAGTGTCGACTTGGTATATCCTACATGACAGTGTCGACTTGATCTATCCTACACAACAGTGACGACTTGATATATCCTACAAGACACGTATACAGTGATGACATGTATACAGTGATGACCTGATATATTCTACATGGCATATACAGTGACGACTTGATATATCCAACATTACAAGTATACAGTGATAACTTGATATATCCTACAGGACATGTATACAGTGACGACTTGATATATTCTACTTGACACGTATACAGTGACGACTTGTTATCCTACAGGACATGTGTACAGTGATGACTTGATATATGCTACATGACAGTGATGACTTGGTTTATCCTACATGACAGTGAGGACTTTATATATCCTACATGACCGTGAGGACTTGATATATCCTACATGATGATATATCCTACATGACAGTGCCGACTTGATATATCCTACATTACAAGGATACAGTGATGACTTGATATATTCTACATGGCATATACAGTGACGACTTGTTATCCTACATGAGATGTATACAGTGATGATTTGATATATCCTACATTACAAGGATACAGTGATGACTTGATATATTCTACACGGCATATACAGTGACGACTTGATATATTCTACTTGACACGTATACAGTGACGACTTGTTATCCTACAGGACATGTGTACAGTGATGACTTGATATATACTACATGACAGTGATGACTTGGTTTATCCTACATGACAGTGAGGACTTGATACGTCGTACATGACAGTAAGGACATGATATATCCTACATGACAGTGGTGACTTGATATATCCTACATTACATGTATACAGTGATGACTTAATATATCCTACATTACATGTATACAGTGACGACTTGATTTATCCTATATGTCATGTTTACTTTTAACTGTCATCTGTGTGTACTTATGCCTATGGGTTAATATATAGTATCCTACATGACATGTATACAGTGACGACTTGATATATCCTATATGTCATGTTTACTTTTAATTGTCATCTGTGTGTACTTATGCCTATGGGTTAATATATAGTCGCACCAGAAGAAACCCACACATATACTCGTTTGTACTATTAAAGAATACATACTTCACCAATTTGGTCAATGCACAAATGCATGGGAATGGTAGAGAAAGCCAACCATTTATGTAATTAGTCTACAACGAGTACTCTCAGAGTTCAGCCCCGCCCCGTAGGCCTTAGTACAGGTTTATAACATTGAATACATGTATTTGCTATTCCTGTAACCATACAACCAAACACGTGTGCTAACATGGCATAAAGAAACAAACACAATCCTGGATGCAGCATTGGGTCAAGTCCCATAATTAGATATGTATTTGCCTAGAATCGCGTTTAATGAAAACGTTTTACCAGGATTGCTTCTATATCACAGCGATCTTATTTTTGTTAACAAAAACATATGGAAAGGCAATAAAGGGAATAAGTTATTTCGGACAAACTCTGAATGATCACCGCAATGTAAGCACACATAAGTGATGACCAAATATGCAAAAAGCTGAGCAATCCTAAATGCGGACGTTCTGTAATTCTTTAAACGCCTCTGTCCTGTAAAGGCTAAAACTGGTCAGACAAATGATCACTGTGACATATGTCGACAAATGTTTCAACAATGAATAATAGCACTTCAATTCCATCCTACTCTAATATTATTATACCGTTACTTGATGGCAATATCACAAAACTACCCGGTCTGCATATATATTTTATTTTATAATAAATAATATAAAATTGTTACTGAAAAGGACAATATTATATATATTATGTTTCGGTTAGCTTGTAATAATAATTATAATAATAATTCGAGGTTCTTATATACCGCTTTATCACAACCTAGTTCATAGATCGTCTCAAAGCGGTTCACAAATTATTATCCGTGGTTATAGGGCCTTTGCAACCAGCCAATAGCTTTTTCAACTCCCTGGGGAACATACAGCCGGTGCTGCCATTTCGGCGCTCACAGCTAGCATTCAACAATTCTAGCACTACCCAACCACGTACTGGAACAATCGCAGTAAGGTATCTTGCTCAAAGATACAACATAGTTACCATCGAAACTGATACATTGACATTCAATATCTGTGATTTTAAGGTTGTAAGTTACAGCTAGAAACAAACGTTTAAAAAAGCACCCAGGTTTTACATAGTTTGAATCAGTACCTCATCACTTTTGAACAGCATTCTTTGCACTGTTTGTTGGATACTTTAGATGCAAAGATATATAAATAGATTCCACTGGTCTTTTCATGATCATGTAGTGTGGTTCTTCCTGTTGGTCGTGTGAGATGGGCGTGGGCTCCCTTAGTGAAGTCATGGCTTCCATTTGGGTTGGCCTTGTCTCTATGGTATTAAGGTACTCAGCGTCCGCCCTCTCCTCTCCAGTGCCTCTGACACGTGGTTCTGTGTAGTGTATACGTGTAGACTCGGTATAGGAATGTCCCGAAGTTTTCTTCGACCACTGTCTTCTTCCGAGGCAACCTACGATCACTATGACAGCAACGACAGGAACAGACAGAAACCAGAAATACTTATTTTGGTTTGGCTTTGAGATAATGTCAGATGTAACGTTGGAACTACCATCGATTGTGTTTGTCGCTTGTGTGCAGTTCATATCGTTTGATATTACAAGTGGACAGCTTCGAACATTCCAAACCACTGTCTGATTGTGGTGGAACATTACGGAGATACAGTTACTTGTATCATGGTCATATACATGTCGATCACCACCTAAAATAAATCTGTTTTCCCGAAATATCGATGTCCAATAAGATCTGGAATTGTTAATGAAGTGGTTCCGAAAGTCATTAGACATGTATTGTATTCCAACGGTACTCGCGATGTCAAGGTGTTGAAGTGAACATAGTTTTCTGGCAATACTTATATTATACAACTCTTCCTCAAAGAATTTAAACTGATCGCCGACTTTCTTTCTGTAATTATCTCGTCCTACACATAAGAACGGAAGTTTGGAATCACAATTCACATTATGAAGTGCTGTATTCAATGTGTTGCTGTCACCCTCACCAAGAGAAAAAGACACACTCTTGCAGTTCTGCAGCCCTGGCTCTGTCGGAAGGGCGACGATGTCATACCTACATACACAGTTTCCATGACCGGTCAAGCAGAATGTTGTTAAGTTGAAAGGAACGCCTAAACAGTGTCCGCCTGTGAGAGTACCAACACTTTTCTGATCAACACATCGAGATCCCCACAAGTAAAACGTGGAATTCTCCATGTACGTCAGACATTCTGTGATAGGATGTTCGTCTGACAAACGAGTTCCGGACTTTTCGAGGACATTTTGGGGTTTGCTGGTCTCCAGACATCCACTAAACTGTATCCAGGGTGTAAATTCCAAAATGACGTCTGTCCAATACTCCACACCAGGTATCAACTCCCTCGTCCCCTTCCAGGCATGGTTGGTGATTTCTCGCACAGAGGACACGTGAAGGGAAGAGCACTGACTGGTGTTTAAGGTATTTTGTAAGTTGTGTTCACAAATGGGTAAACTGAAGACATGATTTATGAACAAACTGAAAATGAGGAGCATAATGGCGTGTGTTTAAACAGCTCTCACTACTCGGTCTTACTATAGCTCTTTTTATCACACGCGCAAGGACATGCGTCATCTTATCAAGTGCCATGATTAATTACTATGAACCGGAAACATACATTTCATGGGATGTCACCTTTGTATACTTAATAAACAGGAAATAAAAAAACCCAGCTCAAGATGATGTTAACATGTATTGATCGAAACCATATTGTTTCCCCATCACTTTATGTATAGGAAAGTCAAGTATCCGTACGAGTCATAAATGATGGAGAAATACTCATACCGATGTCTAATGTATCGATGTCTTTTACCTTATACTTCAAAGACATTATTTGCGTTAGAAATATATCCTCTTCAAAACTTGTATAAGAATTCAATCAGTAGTATTATTTAATCATATCTGTGTTATTGTGTATCTTTTATGATGTACAGAGCAAACAAGGCGTTAACTTATTCTTAGTATTCATAAAAAATGTAAGTTATTATATGTATTCTTTCTGAAAGAGCTCTACTCTATGTACTCTTAGTAAGGACACACGTCACAGTACGGACGCTTCTTGAATGTTCGACGTAAGAGTAAATGCATTGAAAAAAGGGATCAAAATAAATGCAAACCAAAAGGGTTAGTGGAAAAATCAACAATGAATAAAAATATGCAACCACAAAAAGGGTACAGGAGACACGTCAAGGAATCAAAATATTTAAATGCAACTAAATGAGGCACATCAAGGAGTCAAACTATACAACTACAACTGAATGGGGACACCAAGAGATAACAAGTCGGTTAAACAGACCGTTTGTTCCCGTAGGAATGTCGACAGTCTACCGGAAAGTCTTGTCACCGAACTCAACAAAGATATTGTCAACCAGGAACACAATCATTATCAGGATTTCATCCTCGCTTTGTTTCATTCGGGAACTGTGTTTTGTTTTACAAAATCTGTTCAAAAATAGTTCACAACCATATATTTATATCGCCGTTGGCTTGGTGGAGCAATTAGCAGAGCTGGTGATACAACTGTGTAAGATTTATTGTTCAGTTTCAGAATCCAACTGCTTTTGACAATGAAGCAAGGGGTCCTTCATGAGCTAAAGTGAACCAAGTAAAATTCATGTTCCACCTCTAGTAACTGTCCATTTGATTTTTGATCTGAAAAATAATCCAAAGCTGGTGTCTTCAAAGCAAGAAAGCATTGTATCACGTTTAAGTTTACTTTGAGGAAGGAATGCAAGTAATTGCTAGGAGACGTCAGGGTTTTGAAAAAAACATCATCATCAGCAATAACAACAAGCGCTCTTGGACTACCGGATGTTTGGTGTGAAGTCGAAAAACGCAAATTATTCTTTTGGAATAAGTTATGCAATGCCAGTACTGACTTCGTTTGGAAAAACCTATTTCTTATCCGAGTATGCAACTTTGTATTTGAAAAGTACCTTTTCTGTATTGCCAGTTTTATTAAGGATATATCAGGCACAATGTTAAAATCTGGAATACACTCGTTCTTTCTTCAATTCGTTCTTTCATCTTTAACATGCAGTTCAAGACAATGGAAGCTCTTTGTCAAAAACGTTACAGAACAGTTTTATTTCAATGAATGGTGTTGTGAGTGTGAACTCAATGTGCAAAGTCATTATAAGTGCATACATCCGTATATGGGCCCCAACCCTCTGTGGGCATTAAGCTTGAAATATCCAAAACTGACATGGACACTTGCGGAATTAGTAAAGGTCTCATATAGGACAGGGGCTGATTGTGTAATTTGTAAATTGTGCCGTAAAGCAACAGGCAACATAGCAAAGCACTTCCTTATACAATGTCCATCTTTATTCAGTAGCTTTTAGAGCATGTTGTAAATACGCTAAAGGTTATTGATTATGTTAAATTTGATTTGTTGGAAGGGAAAGATCAGTACCTGTTTCTCTTAGGTAGTAGAATGGTGATGGAGATAGATGATGATGAATGGGAGAACTGCATCATCGGAGTTGTGTAGAGGACAGGCTTTCTGAAGTTAACATTTTTCTTGGAAAGTGAATCTCAATTTCGGAGAGGTCAGTTGTACTGATTACTGTAGTATGTAGATAATCTGCAGTGTTGCTAAAATTACAATATGACATTTATATACTATGTTTTCTATAATTGAAACGAGTTAATTATTGTAACAGTTCACTCATGTAAGACATGTAATATCTATATGGAGAAAATAAAGAGTCTGTCTGTCTGCCTGTCTGTCTGTCTGCCTGTCTGCTTTGGACAATGAAGCAAGGGGTCCTTCGTGAGCTAAAGTGAACCAAGTAAAATTCATGTTCCACCTCTAGTAACTGTCCATTTGATTTTTGATCTGAAAAATAATCCAAAGCTGGTGTCTTCGAAGCAAGAAAGCGTTGTATCACGTTTAAGTTTAATTTGAGTAAGAATTTCAAGTAATTGCATTGAAATGAACCCGGACGGATGGGACGAACGATGCGTGGAATGAGTGACCGATTTTCTGTTTACTGTACATTGGTAAAATATTTTTAATGTATCTTAAACCTTTCTCCTGATATCTGTATATCTCACGATTTATTAACAAACACACAATATGACAAATATGATACAAAAGTAAACTAGTAATACAAATATTGAAGTTTATCCCTACACATACACTGTATAGTCAACATCAGGGGCTACCAAAGGGTAGAATATCCCTACACATACACAGTATAGTCAACATCAGGGGCTACCAAAGGGTAGGATACCCCTACACATACACTGTATAGTCAACATCAGGGGCTACCAAAGGGTAGGATACCCCTACACATACACTGTATAGTCAACATCAGGGGCTACCAAAGGGTAGGATACCCCTACACATACACTGTATAGTCAACATCAGGGGCTACCAAAGGGTAGGATACCCCTACACATACACTGTATAGTCAACATCAGGGGCTACCAAAGGGTAGGATACCCCTACACATACACTGTATAGTCAACATCAGGGGCTACCAAAGGGTAGGATACCCCTACACATACACTGTATAGTCAACATCAGGGGCTACCAAAGGGTAGGATACCCCTACACATACACTGTATAGTCAACATCAGGGGCTACCAAAGGGTAGGATACCCCTACACATACACTGTATAGTCAACATCAGGGGCTACCAAAGGGTAGGATACCCCTACACATACACTGTATAGTCAACATCAGGGGCTACCAAAGGGTAGGATACCCCTACACATACACTGTATAGTCAACATCAGGGGCTACCAAAGGGTAGGATACCCCTACACATACACTGTATAGTCAACATCAGGGGCTACCAAAGGGTAGGATACCCCTACACATACACTGTATAGTCAACATCAGGGGCTACCAAAGGGTAGGATACCCCTACACATACACTGTATAGTCAACATCAGGGGCTACCAAAGGGTAGGATACCCCTACACATACACTGTATAGTCAACATCAGGGGCTACCAAAGGGTAGGATACCCCTACACATACACTGTATAGTCAACATCAGGGGCTACCAAAGGGTAGGATACCCCTACACATACACTGTATAGTCAACATCAGGGGCTACCAAAGGGTAGGATACCCCTACACATACACTGTATAGTCAACATCAGGGGCTACCAAAGGGTAGGATACCCCTACACATACACTGTATAGTCAACATCAGGGGCTACCAAAGGGTAGGATACCCCTACACATACACTGTATAGTCAACATCAGGGGCTACCAAAGGGTAGGATACCCCTACACATACACTGTATAGTCAACATCAGGGGCTACCAAAGGGTAGGATACCCCTACACATACACTGTATAGTCAACATCAGGGGCTACCAAAGGGTAGGATACCCCTACACATACACTGTATAGTCAACATCAGGGGCTACCAAAGGGTAGGATACCCCTACACATACACTGTATAGTCAACATCAGGGGCTACCAAAGGGTAGGATACCCCTACACATACACTGTATAGTCAACATCAGGGGCTACCAAAGGGTAGGATACCCCTACACATACACTGTATAGTCAACATCAGGGGCTACCAAAGGGTAGGATACCCCTACACATACACTGTATAGTCAACATCAGGGGCTACCAAAGGGTAGGATACCCCTACACATACACTGTATAGTCAACATCAGGGGCTACCAAAGGGTAGGATACCCCTACACATACACTGTATAGTCAACATCAGGGGCTACCAAAGGGTAGGATACCCCTACACATACACTGTATAGTCAACATCAGGGGCTACCAAAGGGTAGGATACCCCTACACATACACTGTATAGTCAACATCAGGGGCTACCAAAGGGTAGGATACCCCTACACATACACTGTATAGTCAACATCAGGGGCTACCAAAGGGTAGGATACCCCTACACATACACTGTATAGTCAACATCAGGGGCTACCAAAGGGTAGGATACCCCTACACATACACTGTATAGTCAACATCAGGGGCTACCAAAGGGTAGGATACCCCTACACATACACTGTATAGTCAACATCAGGGGCTACCAAAGGGTAGGATACCCCTACACATACACTGTATAGTCAACATCAGGGGCTACCAAAGGGTAGGATACCCCTACACATACACTGTATAGTCAACATCAGGGGCTACCAAAGGGTAGGATACCCCTACACATACACTGTATAGTCAACATCAGGGGCTACCAAAGGGTAGGATACCCCTACACATACACTGTATAGTCAACATCAGGGGCTACCAAAGGGTAGGATACCCCTACACATACACTGTATAGTCAACATCAGGGGCTACCAAAGGGTAGGATACCCCTACACATACACTGTATAGTCAACATCAGGGGCTACCAAAGGGTAGGATACCCCTACACATACACTGTATAGTCAACATCAGGGGCTACCAAAGGGTAGGATACCCCTACACATACACTGTATAGTCAACATCAGGGGCTACCAAAGGGTAGGATACCCCTACACATACACTGTATAGTCAACATCAGGGGCTACCAAAGGGTAGGATACCCCTACACATACACTGTATAGTCAACATCAGGGGCTACCAAAGGGTAGGATACCCCTACACATACACTGTATAGTCAACATCAGGGGCTACCAAAGGGTAGGATACCCCTACACATACACTGTATAGTCAACATCAGGGGCTACCAAAGGGTAGGATACCCCTACACATACACTGTATAGTCAACATCAGGGGCTACCAAAGGGTAGGATACCCCTACACATACACTGTATAGTCAACATCAGGGGCTACCAAAGGGTAGGATACCCCTACACATACACTGTATAGTCAACATCAGGGGCTACCAAAGGGTAGGATACCCCTACACATACACTGTATAGTCAACATCAGGGGCTACCAAAGGGTAGGATACCCCTACACATACACTGTATAGTCAACATCAGGGGCTACCAAAGGGTAGGATACCCCTACACATACACTGTATAGTCAACATCAGGGGCTACCAAAGGGTAGGATACCCCTACACATACACTGTATAGTCAACATCAGGGGCTACCAAAGGGTAGGATACCCCTACACATACACTGTATAGTCAACATCAGGGGCTACCAAAGGGTAGGATACCCCTACACATACACTGTATAGTCAACATCAGGGGCTACCAAAGGGTAGGATACCCCTACACATACACTGTATAGTCAACATCAGGGGCTACCAAAGGGTAGGATACCCCTACACATACACTGTATAGTCAACATCAGGGGCTACCAAAGGGTAGGATACCCCTACACATACACTGTATAGTCAACATCAGGGGCTACCAAAGGGTAGGATACCCCTACACATACACTGTATAGTCAACATCAGGGGCTACCAAAGGGTAGGATACCCCTACACATACACTGTATAGTCAACATCAGGGGCTACCAAAGGGTAGGATACCCCTACACATACACTGTATAGTCAACATCAGGGGCTACCAAAGGGTAGGATACCCCTACACATACACTGTATAGTCAACATCAGGGGCTACCAAAGGGTAGGATACCCCTACACATACACTGTATAGTCAACATCAGGGGCTACCAAAGGGTAGGATACCCCTACACATACACTGTATAGTCAACATCAGGGGCTACCAAAGGGTAGGATACCCCTACACATACACTGTATAGTCAACATCAGGGGCTACCAAAGGGTAGGATACCCCTACACATACACTGTATAGTCAACATCAGGGGCTACCAAAGGGTAGGATACCCCTACACATACACTGTATAGTCAACATCAGGGGCTACCAAAGGGTAGGATACCCCTACACATACACTGTATAGTCAACATCAGGGGCTACCAAAGGGTAGGATACCCCTACACATACACTGTATAGTCAACATCAGGGGCTACCAAAGGGTAGGATACCCCTACACATACACTGTATAGTCAACATCAGGGGCTACCAAAGGGTAGGATACCCCTACACATACACTGTATAGTCAACATCAGGGGCTACCAAAGGGTAGGATACCCCTACACATACACTGTATAGTCAACATCAGGGGCTACCAAAGGGTAGGATACCCCTACACATACACTGTATAGTCAACATCAGGGGCTACCAAAGGGTAGGATACCCCTACACATACACTGTATAGTCAACATCAGGGGCTACCAAAGGGTAGGATACCCCTACACATACACTGTATAGTCAACATCAGGGGCTACCAAAGGGTAGGATACCCCTACACATACACTGTATAGTCAACATCAGGGGCTACCAAAGGGTAGGATACCCCTACACATACACTGTATAGTCAACATCAGGGGCTACCAAAGGGTAGGATACCCCTACACATACACTGTATAGTCAACATCAGGGGCTACCAAAGGGTAGGATACCCCTACACATACACTGTATAGTCAACATCAGGGGCTACCAAAGGGTAGGATACCCCTACACATACACTGTATAGTCAACATCAGGGGCTACCAAAGGGTAGGATACCCCTACACATACACTGTATAGTCAACATCAGGGGCTACCAAAGGGTAGGATACCCCTACACATACACTGTATAGTCAACATCAGGGGCTACCAAAGGGTAGGATACCCCTACACATACACTGTATAGTCAACATCAGGGGCTACCAAAGGGTAGGATACCCCTACACATACACTGTATAGTCAACATCAGGGGCTACCAAAGGGTAAGAAATTCCATTGCATTTCTCAATTGATAGGTCTTTTTTCTTTAATGCCTTGTGTAAATTCATATTTCCATTTGAAATCTTGAACCCTGATATGCTCCATTTCGTCGTTGCTTCATGTTTTGGAGCTTTGCTTGTCCTCCTTTTGCTGTACCTAATATGTTGATTTTTTTTATTTCAAAATATTTTTTATTAAATCAAGTGATTTAATGGGAATTGGGCAACATACTATGCCTATAAAAGCCCTCCCCCTTGGGTTACATACATTTGTAACAATAACAGAACTATAATTTAGACATTAACATAGAAGCACTGGCTTGGAACATTAAAAAGTACTTTTTTAATAAATATCCATAGTTCAAATAGATGGCTACTAAAAATACACACTAATATTTATAATATGTACACACTTATATTTATATAAACATATACACACATATGTATAATACAGGTCAACATGCATATGCTTACGATGAAAGTAAAATATCAACATTTAACAAATATGCAAGAAACAGCATTTTAATTACTTTATAGCAGAACAAATAGCCAATATTTTTCAGTATAAGTTAAATTCTAATATCATATTAACCAGTCCCCAACACCACTCCCACTTCGGATATCAATTATAACTGGGCAGCACTAAAATGTCCCTAGTACAACCACTGTGTTCTTACCCAGTCATTGAAGATCCAGAGCAGGAGCCATGCTGAGGGAATAGGTACTCACACACATATACATACAGACATGTAAACACCGGATCGAATTATCATGACATCTAGCACTCGTGCAAGGTCCTGTATGTTATTTTTATTTTTATTTTTTATTCTTTTTTTATTGAGAGCCTATTAGTTTGCTAATGCCTAATGGTCTCTATCTATCTCTGAACTAAGCAAAATTAAAAATTACTGAGGTAAAACAAATACAGCAGTTTTTGTTTGTTATTTTTTCTTTACATAGTAACCAGTATATATCAAATATATTTCAAAATGGAAAGCCATGTGTGTATACTGCATTTGTAAATAATCATTTTTTTATAAATTTTGCAACATATATTAATATCAAAAACTGGGACCTCTATTCAATACAGTAAATATTAAATATTATTAGTTAAATAATTTGTAACACCAACTAGTCCTCCATCAACACTCCTACTCCAGATAACAATAATAACTAGGCAGCACTAACATATTTGTTGATGCTTTGCTATGGCCCCTTTAGTGTAGCTTCGTATGTTTGTATGGCTGTCTTTATATTTTAATGCCATGATTTGTCCCATTTAGTTGACATCTTATGTTTTGATACTTGTTATACGCCCTTTAGGTCTAAGTTAATATTTTGGTCCATTATAGTGTATCACCTAGAAGTTGTAGTTCTGTTTTTCCTTGATAATATGTAACAAAAGTGTATCACCTAAAAGTTGTAGATTTTCCTTGATATGTAACATTAGTGTATCACCTAGAAGTTGTAGTTTTTCCTTGATAATATGTAACATAAGTGTATCACCTAGAAGCTGTAGTTTTTCCTTGATATGTAACATTAGTGCATCACCTAGAAGTTGTAGTTTTTCCTTGATAATATGTAACATAAGTGTATCACCTAGAAGCTGTAGTTTTTCCTTGATATATAACATCAGTGTATCACCTAGAAGTTGTAGTTTTTCCTTGATATGTAACATTAGTGTATCACCTAGAATTTGTAGTTTTTCCTTGATATGTAACATAAGTGTATCACCTAGAAGTTGTAGTTTTTCCTTGATATGTAACATTAGTGTATCACCTAGAAGTTGTAGTTTTTCCTTGATATGTAACATAAGTGTATCACCTAGAAGTTGTAGTTTTTCCTTGATATGTAATATCATTCCTTCGTATTTCCCTTTGTTCTATTCCTTCGTATTTCCCTTTGTTCTATTCCTTCGTATTTCCCTTTGTTCTATTCCTTCGTATTTCCCTTTCTGTACGGTCACCCTGCCGGAACACCTGGTCTTATACTTATTCAATAGTCAATTCTTCGTCATAGTTTGTCGTAGTTTTGTCGATTTTGAATTAATGTTACGGTTTTTTTATACTTTGTTTTTCTCGAACATACCACGAAGGTAACTTCAAAAGGTGTCTGTAAATCTCTCAAATGCATATTTCATATGTTGACGAACAATGTCGATATATTGGTGGTTTTTGATTGGTTGAAATTAACATCTGTCATAAAGCATGACGTCAATGTGTATCCTGTATCGACCAAATGGCGATTGAAAATGTAACGTCCTTCCGAAATATATCCAGGTCAAAATGACGACAAATATTCATCATATTGTGACAAAACCTGGCCACGGGTGTGTTTTTTCCTATTGAGTTGGTAGCGTGACTAAACCTACACCCGTATTGTGGTCTTGTCCAGTCGTATTACTATAGTAAGTCTGTGGGTGTAGACTACAAGTCTATGCTTCAGGTGCTCTTACAGCTGCAGCCTTAATTTACCAGTTTGCCAGTAGTGACTCAGACTTATAGAAAACTCAAGACAGGAATCCAGTTCTATAAATATATTATTCTATTTAAAAGTCACAACATGTGATGAATATGTACAAATGAATCACAATAATCACTATTTTCAACAATGAGACCATTTTTACATAAATGGCAATAAGGAATGTACTCAGTATTTACACAACATGCATTCACCATAATATATGTATGACGAGTGATTAATAAAGTTGAAGGTTATCAGAACAGGCCCTATTCTGTTTATAATTGATAGAAGGGAGACAACTCTCCAATTCTCGAACACAACACTAATCAACACTATCCTATTATCCTATATATTATCCTATGAGTCGACTAGAATTAAGGAATCAACTTCACATTGATTCAGAGTATTACAACCTAATATTATGGTAAGTTTCCTAGACTGTACTTAGATTAAAAGGCAACTCATGACTAACGGAGATAATATTTACCCAGAGATCAGCCCTTAAAGTAAGGTGAGTATCTATACTATGCTAAGAGAATATACATATGAAACACCACTCAAAGAACTAAGAGCCAAACTCTTAAAGTAAGGTGAGTGTTCTCTATTATGCTAAGATAATATAACTATAAGAGTATATAACTATAAGAGACACCACTCAAAGTACTAAGAGCCAAACTCTTAAAGTAAGGTGAGAGTTCTCTATTATGCTAAGATAATATAACTATAAGAGAATATAACTTGACAAGAATACTGGTGTATGAATAAGACTACTATCTTGCGAGCTGGCGTAAGGATACCTACCCGGTACCGGTGAAACGCCTGAGCCTCCATGCTCACCCCTATTTATACCCTTCGGCTGCAACGGTGGCCTAGCGGCGTTTTGATTGGCTAGCCCCACTAGCAATCCTAATTACACCGTGACCGTGCGCGAAGAAAAGTAATCCCGATAAAGGATAAAACTATTTGGCTAATAAATGTTGCACCATTACCTAAAACACTTTTAGAAGGTATTAACAATTTATAACCGAGCTATAAATAATATAAATAGGTACATAGCACCCCTCTAAGACTGACTTCCGATATGTAGCCGACGCCAAGTAGTGCAAACATGGCCGTGAAAGTTGACGGCGGCACACGAACGGACGACAGCCACCGTGACCAAATATGACCAAACCAGGCGATACATAGATGAATTGACTTCATCTCGTCAACGTGAACATCACACCGGTTTGTACAAATGTTGAATAATACACAAGAATAATTTATTAGCGTCCAATTTCTATAGACGTGCTTCGTTAAATGAAGATATATTTAGCGTGCGTGACCCGATGCACTAGTACAATATTTCACCCACACTCGTAAAAAATGATTAACAGAGTATTTAATTGTCATGAAATTACCAGTTGATCTCAACATTTATATTTCAAGAGCCAAAACAGTTTCCATCAATACTGGAACGTTCTTTACGCCATAATTAGACGATTCCAAAACTGGGTCAACTCAACCGGCCGATCAGCTGATCGATCGGGCCTGTGCCCACTGCAGGCAATCTCATTGTTTTGTTACAATATGAGAAATGTTTGCACTTGCGACAGAACACCCCAATTTGAATAATTAGGTTATTTAGGAAACTTCGCTTAATATAGGCGTATAGCCACTGAAGTAGAACTGACGACATAACTTTAATTACACTTTACTAGGTAGAATAGATATAATCAACATATGTTTGTATGTGTGGATAAAATATGTCGGTATTCGAAAATGTTGGGAAAATAATCAATTCATGTCGCAAGCGGCTTTCGTTTATTATTTTCCTAATATTTTCTTAGATAGATATATTTACGTATATTTCACAAATCAACTAGGAGTTGTCTCTCTTACACCATACTTATTGCATTGCTTATAAAATGAGTTTGGAAAGGTACATTATGTTAATAGTACTACCACAGGTACTAGCCTCGTCTGTTATACACCTATAAGATTATTTTATAGGTGTATCGACAGACGAGGCTAGTGCCTGTGGTACTACTGGACCAGTTGTAATCGCGGAGACGTGTTCTATCCAGATTTATTAAGAAGCCATCAGAGAGAAATTCTTTTCTGGCTTAGAGACCCCCCCCCCCCTGTCAAGGAATGTATCTTTCAATGTACATAAATCGAACACGTAATTTATAATTCTGGTGGCAACATTGGCAGGGTTTCGTGCAATGATCATTAGTTTAACCATTGCTTTCTACTCCGTGATTCTTATTTTCGATTTGTTTCTATTTCCAAACACTAAAATTCTGAACAACTATAATTTTGTCAAATACGTCGCAACATATTTTTTATCGGGTTCGTCTTTTGTAAAGGACTGAAACAAATTATTCACATTATAACAATTGCAATGGTATGTTTTATTTACCATTTACATTAGATAGGCTACGCCTGATGTCCTACTCCATTGATTGAAGAAAGTTAAAAAATAAAAATAAAAATAGAAACGTCTCTTTTTTGACGGCTTTACGTGTGCTATTTTTAAAACTGCACACATATGATTCTGATGCAATTGATAGACCCACAGATACGTCATGCGTTTCGCCACAAAATCCCGGGGAACACACAACGCTGCTTTCAATATTCAGATAAGTGATATCCATCCTCCTGGGACACACTTTTCTTGTAGTCACTGCGGAAATATATGTGCGCATTAATTATTGGCGCATCACACCACCTAGCCAACGCTGTTCAACACTTCCGGCGGGTGAGACACGTTGTTTTGTACTTGTCTAAGACGATGAGTTATCCACGTGAAGCGTTGATGTATTCCCTCGAGGTCGTGGATAGAGTCTTTGAGTTTATTTGACATCCCTGATAAGTACCATATATCATGGTACATCACCAACATCATACCAATGCTTAACACAATCAAAACCACACAGCAGATAGCGAGCCTCCGGTCAGAACACTCGGTTTTAAATTTGTCTTTATTGACCATGGTCCGTGATTGTCCATCCCGTACCTCATTATAGTTTTTATTCAATGGATCCGTCATCTTCCACAAAAAGGGAAACTAGTGCCGTTTATTATATAAGGTGTATATAACTATCTTCAAGAGTATTCACCTTGTCCTTTAGCAGACTGCGTTGTCTCTATGTCTTATCGAGTACCACCTTGTCCCTTAGCAGACTGCATTGTCTCTATGTCTTATCGAGTACCACCTTGTCCCTTAGCAGACTGCATTGTCTCTATGTCTTATCGAGTACCACCTTGTCCTTTAGCAGACTGCATTGTCTCTATGTCTTATCGAGTACCACCTTGTCCTTTAGCAGACTGCATTGTCTCTATGTCTTATCGAGTACCACCTTGTCCTTTAGCGAGTACCACCTTGTCCTTTAGCGAGTACCACCTTGTCCCTTAGCGAGTACCACCTTGTCCTTATCGAGTACCACCTTGTCCCTTAGCGAGTACCACCTTGTCCTTTAGCGTACTGTACCGGCTATTTCTGTCTGCTCCCTCTCTGCAAAAAAACAACAACAACAAACTAAATTATTAGATTATGACGCATTAAATATCGCTTGAACTCTTTCACCACTGTAAACCATAATGGACTCATCCAGATAAAAAGCATTGAAGAGTTTACTAAAGTTACATAGGGGTGAAACGGTTATAGTATACCATCTACTTACACCTTTGACGTTCTATCACACCTAAAGTTATATGGATAGATATATAATGAGGTCTTACATCCTAAGCACATCACTGACTTAATGTGTTTGCATGCATGATGACATCGATTTTCCCCACAGAAATTGTGCCGTGAAACACGTATTCATTTCACTACACCAAATGCTCGATAAAAGTACTAGATTCAATATAAACCAAAAGTGAATTTTCCATAAAATATCGCTTTGAAACGCTATGGTAAACAGGTATGATATAAACATAGCCTTACTGAAGATCTCGCCTGGGGTTGTGATTGGCAGTGGCCTGTTATTACGAATCTACAGGTAACAACACTCATTGTTACTGGAAAACCATGCAATAACCTTTACTTGTTATAACACCAGTCACAGTTTACATGGGGTGTTCCCTGAACGCATACATCTTTAGAGCAATAGTAGAAACATCAAAGGTAGGAATAATTATAGTTTGTATCATATATGTTCTATATTTACCTGAGATATGTTACCAACAAGTCGCCCTACAGGCGAATTAGTTAAGTTTAAGTTTAAGTTTTTTATTTCCGAATGCAAATCAGCATATAGGTTAATTGATACATAGAATACAAAACATATTTCAAATTTTCAAGATGGCGGAGGACAATTCCATATAAGCAATTATCACATAAAAAGAATACATCATTTAGCAATATTACTACACGAGGGTTTTTCTTTTGGCGGTAGCATATTTTAAATACAGACCCAATCTACGTAATGTTTTAATACTTTTACATGACAATAATTCAATTAATTTATACACACTGGGGCATCGGAAGTAATATTGCTTAATGTATGTGTTTCTCAATACAGAGTAAGCAGGACAAATAAGAATAAAATGTATCTCATCTTCTAAATCATTTTTGTCACAGGCAAAACATAATCTTTGACCTCTCGGAACCCCATTATAACGTCCAGATTCGATATTAAGGGAATGCGCCTGCATGCGATATTGACTCAACATTTTTTTGGTATTAAATGTTAAAGGCTTTACTAAATAGAATTGCATATTAAAAGTATCGACAAGATGTCTATATAAATAACATTTAGAAGATGTTTCAAACGCACCACGTAATTCCTGAATAAATACGTCATGCAGACGTTGGGTATACATTTCCACAAATTGTTTTTCATTTGGAACATATTGAACATCCCAAATATGATTAAAACCCATTCTATATAAATCATTTTTAACATGATAAACCCAGTTAAGTTTACAATTCGGCTTTTTGACATTAAGCTCAAGTAGTGCATCATAGCATGCTTTTAGTACACAGTTATTTGTATTCAAAATATTTAACCAGTATTTAATTATAGCTACTTTGCGCTTTATATGTAAGGAATAACTTCCTGTCTCAAAGTAAACCATAGAACTATTGACGGTTTTCTTAACGTTTAATAAATCTTTAAGAAAGAGAAGATGGACTTTTTCGATTTGCGGCGATAAACAATTACCCCATACCTCACATCCATAGTTCAGTATGCATGTCACATATGTATCAAACAAAGATAATTTAGTTTCAGTATTAAGGATAAAATCTTTCATTCTTCTTTTTAAAAGATAAAAAGCATTCCTGCCTTGAGATGCCAACGTGTTTTGTGCTACGGTGAATCTTCCATTATAATAAAAAACTAATCCTAGATAACAAAATTTGTCCACTATCTCAATTGACTTGCCATTAAACGTCCAGTTTTCAGTAGGTAAGATTCTTTTACTTTTTCTAAAAATTACAATTTTAGTTTTATCATAATTAACAGTTAAATTCCATTTATCAGTGTAACATTGCAGACAATCTAGCATGTGCTGAAGATTGTTAACATCTTCCGAAAACAAAACTGTGTCATCGGCATACATTAACATAAACAGATTAATCA